>NC_057941.1:51501206-51716206 GCF_018555375.3 Anguilla rostrata
GCAGTAGTTTGATGGTCCTAGGCCCTATTGTCTGGGAGCTATTGAACATTGAAAGCGTTAGCCGGCTGCATTTTTTTCCGGTCGGCGGCTTAAAATCAGGGTTGTAAATATTCGTGAATAATCGCACGGGGTCGTAGCGCCCGAAACATAGGCTCTGTTTCTCGGGGCCGCTGTCTGTGAACACTCTAGCAGTGGTTTGATGGTCCTAGGCCCTATTGTCTGGGAGCTATTGAACATTGAAAGCGTTAGCCGGCTGCATTTTTTTCCGGTCGGCGGCTTAAAATCAGGGTTGTAAATATTCGTGAATAATCGCACGGGGTCGTAGCGCCCGAAACATAGGCTCTGTTTCTCGGGGCCGCTGTCTGTGAACACTCTAGCAGTGGTTTGATGGTCCTAGGCCCTATTGTCTGGGAGCTATTGAACATTGAAAGCGTTAGCCGGCTGCATTTTTTCCGGTCGGCGGCTTAAAATCAGGGTTGTAAATATTCGTGTAAAATCGCACGGGGTCGTAGCGCCCGAAACATAGGCTCTGTTTCTCCGGGCCGCTGTCTGTGAACACTCTAGCAGTGGTTTGATGGTCCTAGGCCCTATTGTCTGGGAGCTATTGAACATTGAAAGCGTTAGCCGGCTGCATTTTTTTCCGGTCTGTGGCTTAAAGTCAGGGTTGTAAATATTCGTGTAAAATCGCACGGGTACGTAGCGCCCGAAACATAGGCTCTGTTTCGGGGCCGCTGTCTGTGAACACTCTAGCAGTGGTTTGATGGTCCTAGGCCCTATTGTCTGGGAGCTATTGAACTTTGAAAGCGTTAGCCGGCTGCATTTTTTTCCGATCGGCGGCTTAAAGTCAGGTTTGGAAATATTCGTGTAAAATCGCACGGGATCGTAGCGCCCGAAGCATAGGCTCTGCTTCTCGGGGCCGCTGTCTGTGAACACTCTAGCAGTGGTTTGATGGTCCTAGGCCCTATTGTCTGGGAGCTATTGAACATTGAAAGCGTTAGCCGGCTGCATTTTTTTCCGGTCGGCGGCTTAAAGTCAGGGTTGGAAATATTCGTGTAAAATCGCGCGGGGTGGTAGCGCCCGAAGCATAGGCTCTGCTTATCGGGGCCGCTGTCTGTGAACACTCTAGCAGTGGTTTGATGGTCCTAGGCCCTATTGTCTGGGAGCTATTGAACATTGAAAGCGTTAGCCGGCTGCATTTTTTTCCGGTCGGCGGCTTAAAGTCAGGGTTGTAAATATTCGTGTAAAATCGCACGGGGTCGTAGCGCCCGAAACATAGGCTCTGTTTCTCGGGGCCGCTGTCTGTGAACACTCTAGCAGTGGTTTGATGGTCCTAGGCCCTATTGTCTGGGAGCTATTGAACTTTGAAAGCGTTAGCCGGGTGCCTTTTTTTCCGGTCGGCGGCTTAAAGTCAGGGTTGGAAATATTCGTGTAAAATCGCGCGGGGTGGTAGCGCCCGAAACATAGGCTCTGCTTCTCGGGGCCGCTGTCTGTGAACACTCTAGCAGTGGTTTGATGGTCCTAGGCCCTATTGTCTGGGAGCTATTGAACATTGAAAGCGTTAGCCGGCTGCATTTTTTTCCGGTCGGCACCTGAGTGGGTAGCAGATGGCCAGGAAGCGGTCGTACGCCATGGCAGTGAGGATGATGTAGGCTCCGCCCCCGTACAGGTGCACCAGCAGCGCCTGAAGGAAGCAGGCTGCACAGGAGATAGAGCGGTCCTCCAAGGCGATGCTGCTGATGAGCTGGGGAAAGAAAGCGGTGGCACCCATCAGGTCGTTGACGGGCAGGTTGAGGAGCATCAGGTACATGGGTTTGTGCAGACTTCTGTTCAGGGTAATGCTCAGGATCATGGTCATGTTGCCAGCCAAGATAAAGCAATAGGCCACTGTCCCCATGATAACAGCAAAGTAGGTCTGGGATGGCGGTAAGCCCAGGGTCTCCATGTAAAAAAATGGCGGAAGGTCTGTGCTGTTCGGCTCCATCTCCATGACCTCTTACTGAGTTTTTCTCTTTATTTGGTGTTTTGCTGTATTTTTTTGGCAATACCTGTTCCAGAAACAATAAAGACGAAAGACAGAAAATTACAGGAAAAAAATGTATGTACACATACACACAAATACTTACACATACACAGAAATAATGTGCATTCAGTCAATGTTTAATAAATATTTTTCTCTGAACTTTGTCATCCAAATAAAAATTTGAGTTTTATTTTTTCCTTCACAAATGCAGTTTTGACAAGTTCATTTAGTTGACTACCTAACTGCCTTTTTGAAATAAATAAATAACTTTACCGGTTGATTCAGCTGTTGACTATGACAAATATTGACTGACTCCAGGCTACCCAGTGTCTGCCTGCAGTCATTACGATAGATAATAGTGTAGCTTACCAAGTCTCTGGAAGTTCCTGCATGCATCAGCCCAACAGCTCTCCTGTCTGAGCCTCTCCATCAGGTCCAGGTTTTTATAATATCTCTATAATCCCTTCAGGCTCTACAACCTGATGCACTGACAGCAATTGCAATCTTTACTCCCTCATCTGGGGGACGAAACTCAGGTGCACCGCAACATCATCAGAGACCCTGTAGACACAAGTTCCAAAAATGGAACCACCCCCTCCCCCCCAGGACAGCATGTCAACCCAATAAACACCTGAATTTATCTCCACGAATCGCACTGGCCCGAGTGGGTTTATTTGCATTTATTCCGTTTTTTTACGGTCAAACAGTCTGGTCACACAATACAGCATTTGAAAGTGTGATAACTCTTCTATCTCTCTAAACTATTTTACCGTGCTAGTGTTCCAGCAAAAGCGGCAGCCAATGCTTATGTCGCCCTCCGGCGACCAGTAGAGGAAGTGGCAGCCACCCTGCTTACAGGACCCCCCCCCCCCCCCCGCTAGGAACAGCTCCAGACGTCGCCTCGGGGCAGCCCGAGTGGCGATGGTTGAAAACCCGGATCAGGTCGCGATCCAGGATGTTCCGGGCAGGAACCCAGGACCGTTCCTCTGGCCCACACCCCGCCCAGTCCACCAGGTACTGGAGACGTCCACGAACCCGGCGGGAGTCCAGCAGTCGGCGGACGGTCTATGCTGGTTGACCGTCAATGATGCGGGGAGCAGGGGGTGGCCTGGTGGCTGGAGACAGGGGGCTGCAGACCACGGGCTTGAGGCGGGAGACATGAAAGGTGGGGTGAACATGCACATTACGAGGCAACTGGAGGCGGTAGGCAACTGGATTGACCTTCCGGAGAATCTTAAAAAGGGCCCAATGTAACGAGGTGCCAGCTTCCGGGACTCTGCTCGTACGGGGAAGGTCCTGAGTGGAGAGCCAGACCCTCTGCCCAGGACGGAGAGGTGGCCCAACCCTCCGAAGACGTTTGGCTTGGCGCTGCTGCCGTAGAGAGGCCTTTTGCGAGGCCGCCCGCGCCCTCCTCCATGTCAGACTTCAGCGCCGGACCAACCGCTCCGCCGACGGCACCGCTACCTCTGCCTCCTGCTCAGGGAACATGGGGAGTTGGTAACCGTACAGACGCTTGAATGGGGACATACCCGCGGAGGAGTGGTGCGAGGTGTTGCGTGCGAATTCGACCCAGACCAGGTGACTGATCGAACCGGCAACCCTCCGACTGCCTGACAACCGCTCTCACCTACTGAGCTATGTCGCCCCCACATTCCTCTGTGCACAATATCGCTAATGCTTGTCCCTTGATAGGCTCTGGGAATCAATTACAGGCTCGTTGCGAATGTGAACATGAGCTAATTAAGGTTTATGCACCTGAGCGTCAGAAAACACAGAGAATTATTCACAGCTCTCAGACTGAGCCGCGCACAGGGTGTACAGAACAGAGATGCTTATGTGTAATATATGCTCAAAGGTCAAAAGTAACCGCTGAGGTGCTATAGGTAAGGATATAATGTATGATATGAGGGGTGAGGTTAACACAAATCTTTTTGAAACCTTTTGATTTTTAAAATTTTATTATTGTTTGTTCATATTGGAAACCATTAACTGACGTAATTTCTCATGAATGAAATATAAAAATCAAAACAGATTTATAATACAAAGCACACATTAAGCAGTGTAACAATGTTTTGTTTAAAAATAACATTTACTACTATTGCTTCTAGTAATAATAATGATAATATGATTACTTCAATCCTTGTTACTGCACCCAGTCAAAAACTATTCATGAAAATTCATTAAATATTTATACATCATTGTTATTGATGCACTGATGTCATGTATGCAGTCAAATATAAAATAGCAGGAAGATATACTGTGATAGTGTGTTTTAGAATATAATCAATGACTTACAGTAAGCCAGGATTCAACCGGCCTTCTTCCTTGACTTTGACTCCCAATTCAATACATTTTGTCCTTGAATAAACACAAAGTCTCTTCAGCAATCATCAAAATTAACTCAACAAACTCTGTGTGCAAAACACAAAAGCGCCACACTTCCCTTCAGATGAACAAAAAACTTAAAGACAAATTAACCCTCAAAAGAATCCATATCTCATTGTAGACAAGGGGTCATTCATAATCATCATCAAATTATTTAGCATAAGGTAACTGCAGATTATTCATGGCTTTTTACAACTAATAGCAAAAGTTCAGTTCATTAAAATGACATCACGAAGTCAGACTTTCATCCGGCGAAGCTGGTAACCTTTTTCTTAGTGAAAAAATGTATCACTACACTTCTGATCTCTTTGGTGCTTAATCCATATATCAAGGGGTTAAGCATCGGTGGAAACAGTAACATTGACACCCCTGCGGCCCTTCTCAGGTACGGGGACACCTGGTTGAACCTGTGGGCAAGCACCTTGAACATGGTGGTGACCTGGAACACCAGGTAGACTGTCAGGTGAGTGGCACAGGTACGCAGGGCCTTGCTCTTGGTGTCTGACTGCTTGTTGGTGAGGCAGGCCACCAGGATCTGGACGTAGGTGAAGACCACGGCGAGCAGGGACATCCCTTGCAGGAAAGAAGAGAGGAAGAGGCCGTAGTAGTTGTTGATGCTGGTGTTTCCACAGACCAGCTTGACCAGGCTGGCATTATTGCAGTACATGTCAGCGATGATATTCCCACAGAACTGGAACCGAGCAAGCAGACAGAAGAGGGCTGAGATCATGGCAAGGTCCAACAGCCACATCGCCACAATAATCTTCAGCAGGTTGGTATTGCTCATGAGGGTGCTGTACCTGAGTGGGTAGCAGATGGCCAGGAAGCGGTCGTAGGCCATGGCAGTGAGGACGATGTAGGCTCCGCCCCCGTACAGGTGCACCAGCAGCCCCTGAAGGAAGCAGGCTGCACAGGAGATAGAGCGGTCCTCCAAGGCGATGCTGCTGATGAGCTGGGGAAAGAAAGCGGTGGCACCCATCAGGTCGTTGACGGGCAGGTTGAGGAGCATCAGGTACATGGGTTTGTGCAGACTTCTGTTCAGGGTGATGCTCAGGATCATGGTCATGTTGCCAGCCAAGATAAAGCAATAGGCCACTGTCCCCATGACGACAGCGAAGTAGGTCTGGGATGGCAGTAAGCCCAGGGCCTCCATGTAAAAAAATGGCGGAAGGTCTGAGCTGTTGGGCTTCATCTCCATGACTTCTTATTCAGTTTTTCTCTTTATTTGGTTGCTTGCTGTATTTTTTTGGCAATACCTGTTCTAGAAACGATAAAGACAAAAGACCAAAAATTACAACAAAAAAAATGATGTACTCATAGACACAAATGCACACACGTACACACAAACAATATTCAATCAATATTAAATCAATATATCTCTGAACAGTACTTGGGGGTTATGGTATCTCTGAACTCTGTCATCCAAATAAAAATTTGAGTTTTATTTTTTCCTTCACAATCTCAGTTTAGACAAGTTCATTTAATTGACTACCTAATTGCCTTTTTGAGAAAGAAAAAACTTCAACAGTTCATTCAGCTGTTGACTAAGACAAGCCAGTGTCTGCCTGCAGTCATTACGATAGATAATAGTGTAGCTTACCAAGTCTCTGGAAGTTCCTGCATGCATCAGCCCAACAGCTCTCCTGTCTGAGCCTCTCCATCAGGTCCAGGTTTTTATAATATCTCTATAATCCCTTCAGGCTCTACAACCTGATGCACTGACAGCAATTGCAATCTTTACTCCCTCATCTGGGGGACGAAACTCAGGTGCACCGCAACATCATCAGAGACCCTGTAGACACAAGTTCCAAAAATGGAACCACCCCCTCCCCCCAGGACAGCATGTCAACCCAATAAACACCTGATTTTTTCCCCACAAGTCGCACCGACCCACGTGGGTTCATTCCGTTTTTTTACGGTCAAATTTTATCATGCTAATGTTTCAGGAACAACGGTTTCTAATTTTGTAACATGCGTGGTGGCAGGACAAGCTTCGGGGGTTCCTCACCTTCTGTGCGTTTTGGAACTCCACAAACAACAGAAATCATGATAGAGTCGAGATGCTTGTCATGGCAAGAATCCAGCAAACAAAATTTTTATTCCCAAAAACACAGTAACTCGGAGAAACCTCGATAGAATGTCCAGTGTTAACCAAGGAAATTATTGTTGTCCATTTTCCCTGTTGTATACACACCAAAATATTGTGTACAAAATTATCTCCAGTTTATATAGATTCTCTGGAACAAAACAAGCCCAGCTTGTCTGACCAGTACTGGCCAAGCAGTCCCTCAATATAGCCAATAGAAACTTGCCCTGCACATTTCATGAGCATCACTCATTAATATGCTGGACCAGACTGATGTGGTTTGTGATTAAAATGAAGGATGCAAAATAAAGTTCAAAACCATGCATCGAAGTGCACACTTTGATATGAGCTGACTGAGTTGTCTTTGGTAACAATACACAATAATTTCAGTGGTCCAGGTTGCTTAAGACGTTATTTTGGAAAGATTTGGTCGGCTGCGGCTAGAGTTTCCTGACAGAACTTGCTTTGTGCATTCCATGTGCACCGCTCATTTGGCGATTACTATTTACAGGAATGTCACAATTCATGTGTTGTATGAATGTCTGTTATTAAGAGGAATTGGCATTCAACACCATGTAGTTTTGGCACTTGACTGGAGAGTGTAAGGATAGCAGTTAACCACATGGTGGCAACATCTCCCTTTGCATGACAAATACCGTAGAGGATGTCTGTAAACCAGATAAATGCAACATAAGATTTTATGAGTGGTCATTTAGGCCATAAATCACACACACCATCATAGAGAACTGCAGTATGTGTGAGAGAGAATAGCAGTACATGTAAGAGAGAATAGTAGTATGTGTGAGCATGTATGATTGTTTTTGTGAGAGAGAACAGTAGTATGTGTTTGACTGGGAAATAGAAGGTAGTTTGATTGAAATGACAGGCTGTTTCAATGGTCATTTCCTGATCAAATGTTAAACTTTCACAAACTTGTACACAGCATTTGCCCACCACTATGATATCTGTGATACCTGATTCAAGTAATTACAGATGATGGTCTTCAGTCAAGACAATGATAAGCAGAATATGGTGTCATATTGCTGGGTTGAAACAAAAAACTTCACACACACGAGCACATTTTGGACACCCCTGCCCTGAGTATGATCACTGATGAATTACAGACCAATTACAGAGCACCCATCAAGAATTATACTCTAAAGGGAGGGCGGGAGGAAACTTCGTAATATGATCCTGGAACATTCTGGAAAAGCATAAAACACTATTTTTCTGAACTCCTGATAATGGCAATACTGGTAGAGTAAATGGGGGAGGTAAGAGAAAGGCTGTAACTGCCATTGAGAATACTAAGGTTGTGTCCTGTGTATTTATTTATTTATTTATTTATTTATTTATTTATTTATTTATTTATTTATTTATTTATTTATTTATTTATTTATTTATTTATTTATTTATTTATTTATTTTTAATATTGACAGACCAGCAGGGGCAAGGCACCAAGCTTTAAAGGCCATTCCACTGTGGGCATAGCCCTGATGATTTTTATTCATGGGAACATTTTCTTTGTTGGCATGTCAGTGGTCAGTTACACATAATTTGCATTTCAGGCACCCCATCATATGCGTGACCATGACAGGTCAAGCTGTAAGTTAATTTGTCACGGAAAAAAAGGGAAACGAAAACACAATGCATTGTGGGCAACAAAAAAAAATTATTTGATCAGAGCAGGATGCCCCTGCCACCCCGAGATCATCGAGTCTGCTTCCTTACAAGTATTCTTCCCACCTTCCAGGGAAATTTTCCTTGTCACTGCTGCCTCCGGCTAGCTTTGTGGGGGGGGGGGGGGGTAGGCCATGATAAACTGAAAAACATCTTGCAACAAATCCCTGGTTAAAATACACTATATGAATAAACTTTCATAGGTAGATAGATAGATAGATAGATAGATTCTTCTGTGCACAGGTCACTACTACTTGCCCCTTTGTGATATTTAGATTTATTAAATTGTATTATTGTTTGGTCATATTTTGGAAGCATTGACATGATTTCTCATGAATGAAATATAAAAATCATAACAGATTAATTATTAAAATCATATATTAAGCAGTACATTTGTACATTTTTGTTTAAAAATAAGATTCACTACTACTGTTTCTAATAATAACAATAATAATAATAATAACAATAATAATATTGATAATAATAATAATATGATTACATTCATTCTTGTTAGAGTACCTAGTCAAAACAATTCATGGACACTCATCATTAAATATATTATATCATTGTGATTGATTATTGATGTCATGTATGCAAATACAAAAAATAGCTGGAAGATACATCATTATAGTGTGTTTTAGAATATAATCAATGATTTACAGTAAGCCAGGATTCAACCGGCCTTCTTCCTGGACTTTGACTCTCAATTCAATACATTTGTTTTTCCTTTGAAATACACAAAGCCTCTTCAGCAATCACCAAAAATGAACTCAACAAACTGTATGCAAAACACAAAAGTGCCCCTTGCCTTTCAGATGAACATTGAACTTACAGACAAATTCATCTCAAAAGAATGCATATCTCATTGTAGACAAGGGGGCATTCATAATCATCAAATTATTTACAGTTTTTCTCAATTGTTTAAACACGTTTTCTGAAACTATAGCTCAGTTTCTCAAAACTCTACACACAAAGCACAGCAACAGTTAACCTTTTGCCAAAACTACACAAATCTCTTGCAAAATGCATTCATGCATTCAAAACCATGTTCTCTCTTCTCAAAACTGACTTTTTCCATCAAAATGATTCACACAGGCCTCATATGAATAGGTCTTATTGAGCATTGATTTCACACTGGTGCGATAAATTTAAAAACACAACCATCAAAATACTGTATATATGTTTTGGCCTCATGAGGTCATGTTACATATTCAAGTGTATAAATTTCTGTAAAAATAGCTTATTTTTTATCCTTTTTTGAAGTTTTAGTTTTCTTTTCGAGGGGTCCCAAAATAGGCTGCGATTTTACAGTAAATATAAAGACTGTTGCCATGATACAATACAGTAAATATATCATCATATAAATAGTGCATTTGCTAGGTAAACCTAATTCTAATTCAGTACAGTACAGCAAAGTGTGTGAACTGTTATCACTTTGAGTGTTGTTATTGTGTATGATACAATGCACATTTACTGTATTGTCCTGCCAATGAGGTCCAGTTGGGCTGCACTCACAACCCAGGTTCCATCAAGAGTCATACTGAACATTGTTAGAAGTGTTTTTTCATTTTCCTTATCAGTGCAATTATGAGTTTTGCCAAAATAGATAACATTTGTGTCTCAAAGCTAGAACATGCTTAGACTGTGTCAGTCTGGACAATGGATGTAATGATCTGTTATCATATATGAAATCAATGAACAAATTCAAAAAGGTAACAAAGCAAATCTTTATTTGTTACTGTAAAATAAATCTTTGCTCAGCAGACTGCAAAAATAAAAATCGTAGTTTGTAGCCCTGCTGTAAAAAAAAACAGAAAACAAATACGTGATCAACCAAAGTTGCACATATTTCATTTGAAATATTAGCTCGTCTCCCTCTTCTTCGTCCACCTCATCCACCTCGTACACGTACACCTCCTCCTCTACCTCTCTGTGCTGCGTGTTGCTCCATTGTTTTCCAACACAATAGAGGTCATCTGAGGTCTCTTTTATGCTCTGACAGATAATTTAAAAGTTTAGCCAATTGGTACTTAAAGTTTGGCATTTGAAGGCCAGTGTTTTCCATGTGAACAAACAAGGCTTGATTATGAAAATTGTGCTAAATGATGAGATTTTGTGTGTAGAGTTGTGCAAAAATGTGATTTAGAATTGCTATTTGAGTGAAAACAAAGGAATTGTGCTTAGAGTTTTGCGGAAATAGTCTTTGTTGTTGACACATGAGCTTCAAGTTTTCACCATCGTGTGCATAGTTCCAGTTTTAGTGTTTAAACATTTGAGAAAAACTGTAACTTAATGTAATTTCAGATTATTCATGGCATTTTACAACTAATAGCAAAAGTTCAGTTCATTGAAATGACATCACAACAAGGCAGACTTTTATCTGGCAAAGCTGGTAACCTTTTTCTTAGTGAAAAAATGTATTACTACACTTCTGATCTCTTTGGTGTTTAATCCGTATATCAGGGGGTTAAGTATGGGTGGAAACAGTAATATTGAGACCCCCACGGACCTTCTCAGGTATGGGGACACCTGGTTGAACCTGTGGGAGAGCACAGTGAACATGCTGGTGACCTGGAACACTAGGTAGACTGTCAGGTGAGTGGCACAGGTACGCAGGGCCTTGCTCTTGGTATCTGACTGCTTGTTGGTGAGGCAGGCTACCAGGATCTGGACGTAGGTGAAGACCACGGCGAGCAGGGACATCCCTTGCAGGAAAGAAGAGAGGAAGAGGCCGTAGTAGTTGTTGATGCTGGTGTCTCCACATACCAGCTTGACCAGGCTGGCATTATTGCAGTACATGTCAACTATTCTGTTCCCACAGAACCGGAACCGGGCAAGCAGACAGAAGAGGGCCAATATCAGGACCACGTCCATCAGCCACATCCCCATGACGATCTTCAGCAGGTTGGTATTGCTCATGAGAGTGCTGTACCTGAGTGGGTTGCAGATGGCCAGGAAGCGGTCGTACGCCATGGCAGTGAGGATGATGTAGGCTCCGCCTGCGTACAGGTGCACCAGCAGCCCCTGAAGGAAGCAGGCTGCACAGGAGATAGAGCGGTCCTCCAAGGCAATGCTGCTGATGAGCTGGGGAAAAAAAGCGGTGGCACCCATCAAGTCGTTGATGGGCAGGTTGAGGAGCATCAGGTACATGGGTTTGTGCAGACTTCTGTTCAGGGTGATGCTCAGGATCATGGTCATGTTGCCAGCCAAGATAAAGCAATAGGCCACTGTCCCCATGACGACAGCAAAGTAGGTCTGGGATGGCGGTAAGCCCAGGGTCTCCATGTAAAAAAATGGCGGAAGGTCTGTGCTGTTCGGCTCCATCTCCATGTTCTTATATTTTGAGTTTTACTCTTTACTTAGTTGCTTGCTGTATTTTTCGACAATATCTGTAGAATTAATAAAGACAAAAGACAGAGAATTACAGACAAAAATGTGTACACATACACAAACACATACACACCAACAATAGGCTAAATAATATTCAATATTTCTCTGAACTTTTTCTTCCAAATAAATGTGTTTCATTTTTACTTTCACACAGTTTTGACAAGTTAATTCAGTTGACTGCCTAACTGTCAGTTTGAATACAATTCTATTCAACTGTTGACATAGACACATGCTGACTAACTGACTCCAGGCTAGTCTGTGAGTCTCTATGCAGTTATTCTAATAGAGAGTACCTTAGCAAGTCTCTGGAAGCATATGCATGAATCAGCCCAACTGTTCTTCTGTCTGAGCCTCTCCTCCAGGTAAAGGTTTTTGTCATATCTTTATAATCCCTTCAGACCCTACAACGTGATGCGTTGTCCCTCATCTGGGGGCACTTATCCCTTAGGACAAAACTCTTGGGCACTGCCACATCTTTAGAGATGTTTTTTTATGGAATTAGTGGAAAATTTAATTTGAATTGCATAGCTTTAATTTGCTTTACAATATTTAGACTTTGTCATTTTTAAACTGAATTACTGTATTTAAAAATGTATTTGAATTGCATAGGTCAAATTTGTATTTCACTATTTGAATGTAATGGTTTGGAATTTAATTTGATCTTGATTGCATTCAGTATTCACTTTTAATTTCATGCTAAACATTTAAATTAAAAATGCTTCCAAGTTTCAAGTTTAGCTAAATATTTAGTGAAATGTATACAACATTTTGCTACATGTTTTCCTAAATATATAAAACATTCAGCTAAATATATGAAACATGTTTCATTGAGCTAAGTATTTTGCTAAATATTTCACACAATTAGTAAATGTTTTATACATTTATTTAAATACTTAACTAAATGTTTTATATATTTAAATATTTATCTGCATTTTTCATACATTAAGCTAATTGCTCATATATTTTGCTAAATTATTATAAATTTAGATAAATGTTTAAAGCCAATAAATGATAAAATATGTACATACATACATTTGGGGCACCACATTTAACATTTGCACCTGCACGTCATTTCAAAGATCAGATGTTGGAAAAAGGGACCAGGGACATCATTGTGAGAGGAAAAAAAAGGAAATTTCTGTTAAATGTGGAGGGAAATGCATGGTAAAATTTGGCATTTGGCCCTCCATAGTATTGATCTGTTCAACAGGCAAACTTTGTCCAACTACAATATATACACACCCCTAGGCCAGAGGTACTGCCAGGCACAGACCTCTGTTTCCTATATCCCTAGTACAAGATACTACCAAATGGGGGGGGGGGGGCTTGTGTGTGGATGTGTGTATGTGTATGGACATTTTTCTGTGCACATGAACGAGTAGGAGTCTCATTTGACTCATTTGGAGAAGTAATATTGTATTATTGAGTTAACTGCACCCTCAGCAACAACCAGGTATCCAAAGTACATGAAAATCAATTGCACTTCATCATATTGAGAGCAACACAGAGGTCTGAATCCTAGCCAGTGCCTTTATGTATGGAGTTTTCATGTTCCCCATGTGTCTGCGATGGTTTCCTCCCACAGTCCATAGACATTTAGGTTAGGTAACCGGTCGATCTAAATGTCCCATAGATATGAGTGTGCAGGTGAATGGTGTGTGTGATGGATTTGCGATCTGCGCAGGACATATTCCTGTCTCTCACCCAAATGCAGGTCAAAATAATGTTTAGAAGCAGTTCTCATGAACCTAATAAAATTCATGTACCAAACAATGTTAAGTACCTCTTTTAGCTGTTAAAAAGGGTCAGAGTGTCCACGACCCCAAACAGAAAATAAGGGTTAACTAGCAGGGGTCACTGATGTCAGCCCAAAGATAGTTCTGTGCATCAGAAATAAATATAGAATATATTAAAAGGTTTCGTTCAACCAAATGTGCTGTATCTTTGTATAAACCCCATGGAGAGACAATACCAAATTATATAAGCATCTAAAGTAGAGGGTGAATGAATAATGTACTTCTTGCTTTAAAATAATCCTTGTGGCACAAATTGAAAACATTTTTGGTACTTTTATTAGATTATATTTCTTTTTTTCTTTTTTATTGCGCTTTGTGATGTTTATCCATTGTCTTATTCAGTGTTTGTTCGATTGTGTTAAATCAGACTTCACCCTTGTGGACTGACTAGAGGTTAATTACAGATTGCCATGGGGACTTGTTGACAATGCCAGGGAGATTTCGGGGAGATTTCTGCTCTCTGTAGACCGATCAGATGAAGTTGTCTCATTACTCCTAAAGTCTAATGTTGTGTCATTAGACTTTCTCTGAGCTGTTGTTTGAAAACTTTCCATTTTACCTGAGGGATTGGCAGGGTCAAATGGCCCCTATATTGATAATAAATGTCAATAAACAATGTGAGGAAAGAAAGGCAACATGAAAGGCTTGTTTACTTCACGAAAAGCAATACACAATGGTGCATAGCACACACCAGTGGTCCCCTAATTTTAACTTACTTTTTTCCATTGAACTTTAAGTTCACTTCCTTCTATTGTCACTAATGAGTTTAAACACAAATACACACATTTATATTACACACATATGCAGCACCTGCCCACACAGAGCCTAACACATATGTTACATCTCAAATAATATAGCATCTGTTGCACACATATCATCTGTCTCACACTTCACAATACATAGACAAATGCAGAAGTTATGGCCACTTTCACATCTTGATATATATATAATTTATTTAAGCATCACTAAAATATATGCATCACTATTTCCAAAAAGGCCAAACATATACAATATATTGCTATGTATTACATTTCTGCAAGGGACAGCATAAGCTGTTGTAATTTTAAAAACAAAATTGACAGCCCCCGTCCCTGTCAAAAAGGGAAAAAAGGATTGGAAGGGACCCATGATAATTATATTTGTGTGGTACACTAACGATAGTAATTTAATGTCTGAGGAGGTCACCACTGTGTCTGACTCAGTCAGCTGGGAGACTGGAAGAGGATTTGTTATTAACAAGCTCCGTCGTGTGTTGTTTTCTAAAGGAAAGTTTAACTACCAGTGTCAGGTCGTAATTAATCTGCAGAGACTCTGGGAAACCTCAAGCCAATTAGTGTTTATTAGTCATAATGGCATCTTCACTAATGAAGCGTGTCGATAATGGTGCCTCTGGACATTTGTTGATTCTCTTGTAACTTGCATCACCAAAGAATCTCATTTCCTATTGCATGCATGTCTTCTGTTCTTGGTAAGCATCCCCTGGTGAAACAACTGCTCTCGGCTGTAAGAAACAAGAACAGTAAATGCTACATCTGACTTCAGTTGTTCAAGGGCCAGTTAAGTAAGGCCCATTGATCCTCAGTCCTGGCCCTGACCTGGAGAGCCACAGTGTTTGCTGGTTTTTGTTTGCTGTGCAATCAACTGCTTTTACTGATCAATGGCTGTGCTACTCAAGTGCTGGGTGACAGCCTAGACTCTGAGACTGAGAACCACTGCATCAAACCAATTGCACGTGTCTTCAATGTGCATGTCTTCACCCATCGAATAGTCAATATACTAATTTCGTCCTTCATATTAACTCTAATTATGCATTGTACCTTTTTGTGCCCTGTACAGAATCATTACGTTAGGGGCATTTATCAAATGTTCTAATCCAGAGCAACTTAAATAGCTTTTTTTTGTTGCCATTTTTAAAAAATGTATCCATTTATACAGCTCTCTCTCTCTCTCTCTCTCTCTCTATATATATATATATATATATATATATATATATATATATACTATAGTTATACATTAAGAGAAAACCAGTGTATACTGAATCAGACTACCTTGGTTTACCAGGTCCTAGCATTATGCTATATGTCTACATATCACCAATGAGCATATCATGATCTATATATATGTATATATATACTATATATATATATATATATATATATATATATAATATATTATATATATATATATATATATACATATATATATATGTATATATATATGTATATATATATATATAGTGTATATATATATATGTATATGTATGTATATATATTGTATATTTATATGTATATGTATATATATATGATATTACTATATATATATATATATATATATATGTATATATATATATATGCAATTTTGGTTAAGTACATTGCTAAAGGGTAAAACAGCAGTGTCATACCTGGGAATCAGACCTGCAACCTTTGGATTACCAGGGCAGTCCCTTAGCATTATGCTACATTATGTCTACCATATCTGACCCCAACTGAAGCATAATCATGATCTTAGCATTTCTCCTTTCAGAATGAGATTTACAGCAGTGCTCAACCACAGTGCTTCGGTGCACTGCTGTGTCTTCACCTGAAGCCTGTATTGCTTGGGCCATGTCCGAATCAGTGCACTTGCCTACTATTGATCATACTTGTTAAGCACGCTTTATGAGAAAGTGGTACAAGCGACATTTTCTCTAAATGCAGTGTACCTAAAATCCCAGGATGATGCATTTATTTCAAAGTATATTCGGGTACATACTTTTCAAGAAGTAAACAACCATTTTGGTCCCATAAATATGATGTGCATCTTAAAAATTTTGCACAACCTGACAAGCTGATATCCTTCAACAACTACAACAACCAACGATGACACCTGAGCAAGGCCACGCAAGGGGCGTGTCTTACAACACAGTTGGAAAATAGTATGGAGGATATTTTTTGCGTAGTGCCCATTGTGTACTAAAAAGTGCACTAAACAGTAAGCTTTATGTTTAGTAGACATTACAAACTTTGAGGACACAGTAGTTGGGAGGCTGATTTGGACACAGCCCAGATCTTAGAGCTCTCAGGCATCTGCTGTCTAGACCTCACAACCCAGAATGCTCTCTGTCAGGGCAGAAATGCAGTTTACTTCCCCTGTCTCTAAGAGCACACAGAACTGTCAAAGATGTACATAACATCATAGTGTCTTTAATCAGCACAATCATAAAACAGCTGTGTTTGCCGGGGTACAAAAAGTTTGTAATTTAGACGTACAGACGTCTGGTACTACAGCAGGATTTTTATCATCTTCGTTATTATCTGCCTAGCAGTAATACAAAAAAGTGAGAGAAAGTTACAGTGGTTATAGAATTGGGCTTGCAGCTCAGGTTGCAGGGTTGATTCCTAGTTAGTGGGACAATGCTGTTGTACCCTTCCTCAAAGCAGTTAGCCTAAACCTCTTCAGTAAATATCTAGCTGTATATCTGTATATAGAAAAGGAAAAGTGTGTGAGTTGCTCTGGACATCATGTAATATCTTATTTTCCTCTTTAAACATTTGAGTTAGGCTGAGGGTTGAAACCTCAAAGTCTTAATCACTGATCCACCTTATGGTTTTCAAACAAAGATCAGTGATACATTACAAAGATAGTAGTTATTTAATTTAGTTTGACACAGGCCTTTTATTACCACAGAACAATGATTATCTCTCTCTCTCTTTATCTCCCTCTCTCTCACACACACAGACACTGTCCCCCCCCCTCTCTCTCCCTCTCCTTGCCATGTGTTGGCAGCTACGTCCCTGAGGGAGCAGATGTAAAAGGTTCATTCTGTGAAACAGAAGAAAGTGTGGGGGGTTGGGGGCTACAGGCCAAAGCCTACAGCCAGTGGGGACACAGGGGATTTGACTAATCATTTTGTGTTCTTACACCCTGGGGAGAAGAAACTCCTTTAAGACTTGAGTTTTATGCTTTGTCCCTTCAAATTGATTTGTGCTGTGGCCATTTGCCACTGGATAACAGCTAATAGTCTTTGGTTCCCAGAATGTTACGTCCTGAAAGTTGGTGCAAAAAGCATCCCCGGTACATAAACTTGTAAATCTCTTTACGTGTTTGATCTTTAACTTAATGTGATTCATTTTATTGTTCCTTAAAATCAGTGGGAGTTTTTTTTTTCCCGACAGAATTACACTCCAAGACTGTCTTGAGAACATTCTTCTCACAACCAAATGAGAAATGAATTAAAATGTTCCTGTTAGCTGGGTAGAAGACCCAGAGGCCTACACCCTTGTGCCATATTTATTTATTTATTATTTATTATCCTTTAATTAACCAGGAAGGTCCCATTGAGATACAATATCTCTTCTGCCAGGGAGTCCTTGTCCATATAACAAAAGATATTACAGTAAATAGCTCTTCACTGCATTCAGTCAAAATATGAACACTTACAACATGTATATATAAAGTCTGAATATTAGACACACATTTTACATTTTATGAAATTCTTCAAAAGTAAAACTTTTTTATGTCAGTTTCATGGTGCTGACTTGTTTTGTGTGACGGTGGGGAAAAACTCACAGGGTCCATTTACAAACAGATTAGCCCCATGGAAAGCCCAACAACTGCAAGAACAAATACAGAGTATGTATATGGGTCTGCGCACATGAGAAACTACCCTGGATTTTTTATTTTTCAAAAAAGTTTCAAGCAAAATGAGAAAACGCAAAAGGAAAGGTTAAAATAAAAAAAACATTTCAATAAAAGGGTTTCATGACTTTGCTTTGGTCCCTGTATCAAACTCAGGGGAAGCAGTTAATTGGTCCCCATAAAGTGTTTTCCCTATCCTCAGGATGCACTGGGCCAGTTTGTGTCCAAGTATGACAGTGCCTCGGGTATTAATTAGGTACACCCCCTCCCCTCCCCCAAACCCCATTCCCCACATTGTGGCAGCCAGGCCCAATGCCTTCATGAATAGACAACAATGTTGCATCAGGACTGAAGCTGTTTTTATTTTTTTAATTATAACAATAATGTGTAAAACATGTAAAATTATTTGTTTGGCCTTTTTGTTCTGCAGCATCACTTTAGAATATGAACTTGGAGACAGTGTAATACCAATAGTCTTATACAAATGTCTACTGCTTTGAGCAACTATCTATTCACAGATGTAAATATTGTATATTCTTTTGTATATGTGACTTTATTTTTTATAACATTTTTAACCTTAACCTTTACTTAGCTTTAGTAACATCTTTACTGTAAAAGTTCCACTGTGTAATTAGTCATATATTACCGGTAATCACTGACACAGTTTGGTTTGAATTTCAAAGTCTGTACAAAAACGTCAATTTGAACGCATGTACAGTGCGAAAGGGCTGGTACAGTGTGCAGTGGATAGCACTGTCATCTCACATCAAGAAGGTCCCGGGTTTAAATCCTGGAAGGGGCATTTCCGTGTCTGCATGTTGAAAACTGCATGTTCTCCCCATGTGTACCTGGGTTTCTTCCAGGTGCTCCATTGTCCTCCCACATGTCAAAAGACATGCAGTAGGCTAACTGGAGAGTCTAAATTGCCCCACAGGTGTGGGTGTGTGAGTGAATGGTGTGTGCCGTGTGATGGATTAGTGACCTGTCCACGGTGTATTCCTGCTTTTGGCTGGGATTGACTCCAGCACCCCTGTGACCCTGACCAGGAATAAGTAGGTTAGATAGCGGATGGATGTTTGAATTCACAATAGATTGCAGTAGATTTACAACAAACAAAAAAATCAAATAGATATTTTTAATGTTGATTTTTAATCCATAGTTGTGTTTTGAATGTTAAAAGCATTCTTCAAGCAGGGATTCATGTGGATGTTTGTTACATTTGTAGAAATCTTGGTCTGTAATTATATTTTCACACTCATTTAAAGCCATGGAAGTTGATTAAGAGCAAGGATGATGTCCCAAGCATCTAGGTGCCAAATCAGATGACCATCCACAGTCATGAACTGCAGTCAACAGGATCTCCATCGAGAGTGGGAACCACTGCTCATGCAGCAGTCTAATCATGATTAGCCAGAGTGCAGAAGTGGACCACCAATTGAATGGATTTTGTATCTGGTTCTGTATGCCATGTTAGTGGTGATTACATTAGTCCCTCAAAGACCACCAACATGTCAAATAACTGAAATGCTGCAGTACAAAAGATATTTAATCTCAAAAAGAAATTCTGGCCTAATTCTGCCCTGCATGCATGGTTTGGTGTGTTTCGGTGGACCTGGAGTATTGTTTTGTTGAATTCAGCATACAGGGTTTCCACTGGGTTTTTGTCCCATTGTAAGTAGTCTTAATGGCTAAGTGGGCCCCATACCTCACTTCCATATAGCACAATCAGCTGTAATACGCTGTCAATTCTTTTTAAACATATTCTTATTGGTATTTTAATGTTGTAAAATTTTCATTTAACAGCATAAAATTCCCTTTTAGTTTTGTCCTTTAGAACATTCACTGGTTGATTAAAACTCCCTGATGCGTTGATTTTCAGACCAAAATATGTGCAATTTGTGGTGTGTTCTAATATTGCGTCACATAAAGTGAAACTGCATCTGCTTCTCTGAAACCTGGCCTTTTTTTGGAAAATCATTATTTTGGTCTATTTAAAATTTACTGCCAGGGCCCAGGACAGCCAAGTTCTGCTGTAGCCCTTGTTCTGTCTGAGGGCGACAGCAGAACCAAGTCATCTGCACAAAATTTAAATTTTATTTTGGTGTCATGTTGTCAGGGTGAGGTGCGGTAGGACCCAAGCGCAGAGTAAAACACAGATAGTGAAAGGTGTAATACAAATGAAGGCTTTACTCACAAAAACAAACAAAGAACAAACAAAAGGTCATGAGGGGCAATTCCAAAAGAAAACTCCAAAATACTTAAAACAGAAAAAACACATGTAGAGTGAGCAGATTGTTCCAACATCTCTCTCTCTCTCTGGGATAGGTCCCTAGATAATGGCTACTGGGAAAAATTTGTGTCTTGATGATACTATGGTCATTACTGGCACTTTCAAAACTGATTTCACTCTTGCTGCTCAGGGGAACACAAGGGCCTATAAAAAAGGAACCATTGAATGGAACCGCGAGAGAGGACCAATGGACGGGCCATGGCATCCACACATTCAGTGGGGTAGGTGATGACTGTGCTGGCTCTGTGACATCACTCAGTTGCTTTCTGAACAACAAAGACAATCATAGATGAGTACACTGGATGAACTTTAATGCAAAATATTAAACAATGCATGCTACAATATGGGAATGAAATTTTAAAACAGTGGTGACTGAAACTTATATCTTGTTATATACTTCTTTTTTAAACATTCATGACATTAGTTATTTTGGATGCTTTTCTCTTTCCCAGTCTGACAGAATTTCTCAGGAAAACCAGCATGAGTAACGTGACCTACAACAATCCCATCCTGGAGATGGAGGGCATTGACGTTCCCCATCTTTTCATTTACCCAGTGTTTGTCCTAGTGTTGGTAATCTACCTGATCATCCTGACCACCAACATAGGGGTCATGCTGCTTATTATGATGAACAGGAACCTGCACCAGCCAATGTACCTGCTGTTCTTCAGCCTGTCCTTCAATGACGTCCTGGGCAACACGGTGCTTCTGCCGCGGCTGATGTTGGACGTGGTCTCTACCGACAGGTCTATCAGCTATGCCTCGTGTGTCTCCCAGGCCTTCTTCAGCCACACCTATGGCACGTCCTGCCACACAGTGATGATGATCATGGCTTTCGACAGGTACGTGGCCATATGCCACCCTCTGAGGTACACCTCCATCATGAGCCCTGCCATGGTGGCTACACTGACTGTGTCTGCCTGGAGTATCTCGATAACACTGGTTTCCGTCCTGCTGGGCCTCACCATACGGCTAACCCGTTGCCGTTCTGTCATTCTCAATGCCTACTGTGACAACGCGTCCCTTTTCAAGCTCTCCTGCCAGGATGTGAGCATCAACAACATCTACGGTCTGACATTCACTGTTGTCCTTCTTGGCTCCTCCATGGGCAGTGTGGCCTTCACGTATTTCAGGATCCTGGTCAGCTGTGTCTCCAGAAAGAACAAGGAGCTGAACAGGAAGGCCCTGCAGACCTGCGCCACACACCTGGTCCTCTACATGATCATGCTCTGCTCCGGCTTCCTCATCATCATTTTGCATCGTTTCCAGATAGACAGCAAGTACCGGAAGATGGCGTCTATTCTCTTTCACATCCTTCCCGCCAACATGAACCCCATCATATACGCTATGCAGACCAAGGAACTAAAGACCAAAATTGTGCAGATACTTCATTCAAAAGTAACCCAGCTGCAGACATTTGAAAATTAGCCTCTGAGTTACCTCTGCCGCAATATACTGGATGCACTTACAGATATGTTCATGCAGTATGCAGTTATAGAGTTCCTGTCCTCTTTTATATCAATGGGAAGTGTGACTTGTTTTCATTTAATACATAATCAGTGATAATAACAAAGAGAGTCTATTGTATAATAAAGAGTTTGCAAATGTATTCATGCCTTATTTAGTTGACAAGTCAGTCTGTAATTTTGAGTTTTGTAGGCAAATATAATTTGATAAATACAGCAAATTACACGTAGCTCAGATGGCATATGATAGAATGTATTATCCGCTTCTACTTTGTTGAAACCATTTTAGCGAGCATATTTCTGTCCTTTCATTATAAAACATTTAGACAGTTTTGTAATTCTGGTGGTGCCGTCCTATAGAACTCCACTCCACTGCAAAAGTAAACTTGTGTAGCAAACTTATCTCATAAAATAAGCCACCTGATTCTCAGTGTAACTAATGTTTCTTACTGTACCAAGGTCATGAGTCAAATCATTTATATGTAAATGAAAATAAAAGAGAAATATATACAATTGTGTCATTGTTATATTCAAAGAAAGCACAGCACTTATTTTCACTGGGAGAAATGACCACATGGATTCAGAACTAAGCGCCGCTTACAAAAATGGTTTTTTTTTTTTTCATGAAACACAGGTCAATGTGATTGCGGCCTCAATAATAAAATTTACTCTTCTTGGACTCATGGAAATTCTGATAGAACATTTCAGTGTTGTATTGTGATACTGCCAGAGTGCAGTTCAGACAGTACCTCTCACTAAGAGTATTGTTCTGTTCAGCAGAGCATTGTTCAGCAGGTCATATGTACAGCACACACATGGACAAGCTCTCTCTCTCTCAATTTTTCAATTAAGGTCAATTGAAAATGCTTTATTGGCATGACATATTTCAATATATGTGTGTGGTGTGGGGATGGCTGGTTTAAGCAGCCACACCTGCCCTGGGTCAAGCTAATTAGACCTGGCCAATTGGATAATTGGTTAAGAATTAGATAATTGGCCAGGCTAATTGGGCACAGGAACAGGAGTGGCTGCACCTGTGCGTAGTGAGGTAATCAGTGCGCACAGGTTAAATCTGCCATCCCCACTCACACGGAGAGCTTCGGTCATGACTGGGTTATATCTGCTCACTTTGGCTGTTACCATCTTGCCAAACCCTCGTGAAATAAATCGGGACTGTTTGAACATCTTCTCCCTGTGTCTCTGTGCTGGAGGGCCCCAAGGAAAGCCACTTCGGTGGCCTGTGGCAGGCGTGTTTGTCACAATGTGTTGCCAACACTTTACAAAAACAAAAAAACATTACAATGTATATAACTACAACACTACAACATGTCATGAAATATAAATATATAAACACACAATAAGTACATATAAATAAAAAAAATAGAACCATAATAATTAGTTAATTTTAAAAACAAATAACCAATTTTTCTTAATAATTAATGACAATAAATGGTAGCAACCATCCCTCCAGCTGTAACAGGTAGCTACATACTGTGCGGCCATGTTTTGGCAGCACCATTCCCCTCCCAGGAGAATTTTCTCAGATTCAGGTAGGTTTCGGAAGTTTGACAATTGTGTTTTAAATGTGTGGGAAAAAAATGTTCTCCAACTGTTTTTGTATTTCACACATTCGACGAGGAAGTGCAGCTCTGTCTCCGTCTGCTCTTTGTTGCAGTGTGAGCACAGCCTCTCCTCCCTGGGCAGCCAGGTCTGCCAGTGTCCACCTGTGTCTATCGCCAGGCTGTGCTCACTGAGTCTGTACTTCATCAATATTTTCCTAAGCTTGTGGTATTTCACTGTGGTCAGTTAGTCTGCCACAATGTATTCTCGGTTCAGGGCCAAATGTCATGGTCCTGTGTTCCTGTCTGCGTTTTCCCTGTTGGGCCGCCAGATGGCGGCACTTCGGTTTTGTGTCCTGCTCCCCCTGTGTTAATCGTATGATTGTTTTCAATTGTCATTATTGGTTCTTGATTGTCTCGTTTTCCCTTCCCTCTCTGTGGCCTGATTGTTCATGGTGCCCTCCTGTGTCTCGTCAGTGTGTTCTATTTAAGTTTCCCCCTCCCTTGACTCAGGTGCTGGATCCTTGTGGTAATGTCAGATTGTTTGTTCGTAAGCCTCTGCTCCATGTGTTCTTGCCTATGCCCTGGTTTCCTAGTGTTTTTGGATTTTTTCCTTGTTGCTATGTTTTGAAGTTTTCCTTGTTTGTTTAAGGTTGCCCTGAGAGGCTTTGTGTTTCCTTTTGTTCCCTCGTTAAGTAAAGTCTTTTGTTCTCCTTCCATTTTGGAGTTTTGTGTTTTTTGCCCTCTGCGTTTGGGTCCGAACCCCCCACGCAATCGCAACACCAAATGACATGTAAATTTGCTTTGATTTCCTGTTTGAGTTTCCCAACAGGTTATGTAATTTGTTTTTGTTGGGTTATGTTTTTTCGATTCCAATTGGATTAATAGGAATGGGGCCTGTCCTGAGGCTGGATGGTCTTAATGGTGGGTTAGTGAGCTGAGACTCAGGATCAGCTGGCTAAGGGGACTCTTCTTTGGGGTCAGCTCTTGGCTTTTCAGTGCATCACAATGGTATGAATGGCGGTTGCAGTTTTTTAGGTGCTTCCAGAATTGAATGACTCTTTTATATGTTAATGAGTAGCTGGTGTGGGCCTAATTCTGTCCCGCATGCATTGATCGTGTTTTCTCTACACATGGAGGATGTTTTTACATAAGTCTGCATGCAGGGTTTCAGCTGGGTATTTATCCCAATTTGCAAAATCTGGCTTTGTAAGCAGAACCCCACACTTCGCTGCCATACAGTGTAATTGGTTCAATGAAGGATTTAAATATTTTGAGCCAAATCCTCATCTGTATATTTATTTTAATGTGTTTCTTAATGCCATGAAATGCCTAGCATGCTTTCTCTTTCAGTTCATTCACAGCTAGGTTGAAGCCCTCAGTTGAGCTAATCTTTAAACCTAGATATGTGTAATTTATAGCGCATTCTATATTTGTTGCCCCTAGTGTAAAATCGAGTCATATTTCGTCCAGTCTGGGTCTTTCATGTAAAATCATTATTTTCGTCTTTTTAAAATGAACTTTCTCCTGTCCTCCCTCTCGCTTTCTCTCTCTTTCCATGTCTCTCCCACTCCATGTCTGGGATATATCCCTAGATGATAGCTACTTTGCACACTTTGCCTCTTGATGATACTGTAGTAACAGTCATCTCTCCTCTTCATGAACAACATGTGATTGCTGGCATATTCAGTACTGATGTCACTCGTGCTGCTCAGGGGAACACAAGGGCCTATAAAAAAGGAACTATTGAATGGAACCAATGGACGGGCCATGGCATCCACACGTTCAGTGAGGTAGGTGATGACTGTGCTGGCTCTGTGATATTACTCATTTGCTTTCTGAACAACGAAGAAAATCTTAAAGCCTAAGCCTACTTCACTGCTATATATATATATATATATATATATATAGTAGGACACATACATGTATATATAAATATGAATGCATTATTTATTTATACATTTATACATTCATGGCATTTGTTATCATTATTTTTTTGCTTTTCTCTTTCCCAGTCTGACAGAATCTCTCAGGATAACCAGCATGAACGCGACCTACAACGATCCCAACTTGGTGATGGAGAGTTTTGATGTTCCCCATCATTTAATTTACCCAGTGTTTGCCCTGCTCTTGATCATCTACCTGATCATTTTGATTACCAACATAGGGGTCATGCTGCTTATTATGATGAACAGGAGCCTGCAGCAGCCAATGTACCTGCTGTTCTTCAGCCTGTCCTTCAACGACGTCCTGGGCAACACGGTGCTTATACCACGGCTGATGTTGGACGTGATCTCTACTGACAGGTCCATCAGCTACCCCGCATGTGTCTCCCAGGCCTTCTTCAGCCACACCTATGGCACGTCCTGCCACACAGTGATGATGATCATGGCTTTCGACAGGTACGTGGCCATATGCCACCCTCTGAGGTACACCTCCATCATGAGCCCCGCCATGGTGGCTAAGCTGACCGCGTCTGCTTGGAGCACATCAATAACGCTGGTGTCCATCCTGCTGGCTCTCACCATACGGCTAACACGTTGCCGTTCTGTCATTCTCAATGCCTACTGTGAAAACGCGTCCCTGTTCAAGCTCTCCTGCCAGGACGTGAGCATCAACAACATCTTCGGTCTGACATTCACTGTTGTCCTTTTTGGCTCCTCCATGGGCAGTGTGGCCTTCACGTATTTCAGGATCCTGGTCAGCTGTGTCTCCAGAAAGAACAAGGAGCTGAACAGGAAGGCCCTGCAGACCTGCGCCACACACCTGGTCCTCTACATGGTCATGCTCTGGTCCGGCTTCCTCATCATCATTTCGCATCGTCTCCAGATCCACAACAGGTACCGGAAGATGGCGGCCATTCTCTTTCACATCCTTCCCGCCAACATGAACCCCATCATATATGCTATGCAGACCAAGGAACTTAAGACAAGGATTGTGCAGATACTTCATTCAAAAGTAACCCAGCTTCCGTAATTCGAAAATTAGCCTCTGAGTTACCTCTGCCGCAATATACTGGATGCACTTGCACGCATGTTTAAAATGTTAATTTTACTTTGTCATCATATGTATCAGCGTCACAAAGCATAAATTGTAGCTAACATGTTAGATGGCATAAATGTTAGGGCTTAATTATTAGGGCTAATTAAGGGCAAAAATTGGCAAACCAGAAACAGGTATGTCCCTCATTGCCCACCTCTGCAATATAGTAGTCTATATAAATAAATAGAAATTCATAATCAAACAAGCCACAAGCTGGATCTCATTACATTATACATTATATGTATTTTTATAGGTCAGAAAAACTCATGCAAGTAGCCCAACTTTTAGAGGGGCCCAATATGAAGTCATAGAGGGAGAAGTCTCCGTCCTGTTTTATCAAAGACAAACTATATATTATATAATGAAGAGATTAAAAATAAATTGATACCCTGTTTGGCTGACAAGTCAGTTGGCAACTTTCTCTGGCTTTTCTGTATGCAGAGATTTTTTTGATCAAATAAAACAAGTTGCACATAGTTCCACTGAGAATATTTCTGTTTTTTTATTATAAAACATTTAGACAGTTTTGTAATTCCAGTGGTGCAGTCCTATAGAACTCTATTCCACTGCAAATGAAAACTTGCATAACAATCTTATCGCTCATTAAATAAGCAGGTTGGTTCTCTGCGTGACTCTTGTTTCTTACTGTACCAAGATCATGAGTCAAATTCTTTGCATGTGAATGAAAATAAAAACACATGAATATAGACATTTGTGTCATTGTTATATTCAAAGAAATCAAAGAATTTGTTGTACCTTGCTAATAATGCAGTAGTGTCTTATTCAGAATAGTTTCTTATGCAAGGCATACTTATTTTAGCAGCTATATATTTACAGGTGTAAATACTGTAGATGTTTTGTACATTATTCAAACATTTTTTCCCTTATTAACAGTGTAAAATATATAAAAATAAAAGTTGCGCATCTGCACTTGTTGAGTACAGAGCCTAATCAGGAAAAAACATTTTTTGACCCAGACATTAGAGATTACATTTGTGCTATTAATTGTCACCCTCTCTTTTTCAATTGTTTTGCTTTGGGACCACTGTCAAGTGTAGGAGATGGTTCATTTAACTTCATTTAGTGGATTTATTTTTCCACAATGCCTCCTATTTTAAATCTTCAGTTTCCTGAAAATCTATTTTTGTATTTTTTTTCCCCTAATATGTGTCCACACAGCAGAACACTTATAATGTTAAATCAGGTGCAAAATAGGACATTTTACCCTTGTCATGGTACTTGTTATACTGTGTAACAGCCACAGCCCAGTTCAGCTCTCTTCTGACACGTGTTCTGAATATGACAGCAGAAATAGGTCACATGCAGATGCATGGATGCATTAGCTCTCTCTCTCTCTCTCTCTCCCTGGGGGTTGGTAATAGTTGAGAGTTGGCCTGCTTTTAGGTATTCTCAAATCTCATTATATCATTATTAATGTTTATTGTTATTGATCTAAATCAATAAGGCACGAGTAGACCCTTTTGTAATGGTAAGGGTTGTCCCAGTTTTGTTTATTTATATTGACCATCTTTCAAGAGAGCGCCATTCAGTAATGGTGAAATCAGTGATGTTGCTGCTTTTTCAGGAGGCAAAACAGCCAATTGTGAAACTCATGAAGCTTGTCTGACTGTTTGTTTTATAAAGAAAGGGCAGGAAAATGCTTGGTGTAACAGATTTAATAAAATTAGTTAGAGCAACAACATTCTACCATATGTCATCAGGGGTATGTCTGATTTGTTGGACTTTATCAAATTATACACACATACAGAATAACCCAAGAAATACAAATGTTGATTCACTGGTCAACTGACACAACAGACATTTGCAAAAATGATGGTGAAACCATTACAGGAGGTAAACTGAATATGTGATCTATGGAGGTATGGGAGCCCGGATGATCGGGAATGGATAAAGAATGCAGTAAACTGGGTGGGTGCAATAGAACAGTCTTTTGGGCCTTTTGGGGGACAATAGAACAGACATCCTGTCCAGTGGGCCACCAGAACTTCGTCAAAGAAATTTCAGGGTTCAGTTAATCCCTGGATGACCCATGATATATACAAATAGTAGAGCCCAAGACATGAAAACTTCAGAGTTACAGACTCACTGGTCAACCAAACAGGGTATGAACCAATTTTCAATCTCTTTAATACACAATACATGGTTTCTCTTTGTTATTATGACAGATTAAGCATTCAATGAAAGTCACATTTCCCACTGATAAGACCCTTCTCCATCTGCAACTGCATACGAGGTACATCTGGATGAGTTTTTGTTACATTTCTTACACCAAATCTAATAATTATCTAATTCTGAGACTCAGTTTGCGGTTTGCTTGGTTATTGGTAATAATTTTGATTTTGTATTGACAGCATCAATATAAGAGCATGTTTTTAAAAAAGACCAGAAATATACACAAGGCCAGTAAATGTTTTGCAATAAAATTGGTGCATGTTAACTTTACTTTCAAAGATATATATATATACATACAGTATATATCTTTGAAAGTAAAGTTAGCATGCACATATATATATATATATATGTGTGTGTGTGTCTGTGTGTGAGTGTAAAATTTCAATTAAACGTGTCTATAAATGCGATCATTATACTGCAGTTAGCTCAGAGGCTAATTTTCGAATTACGGAAGCTGGGTTACTTTTGAATGAAGTATCTGCACAATCCTTGTCTTAAGTTCCTTGGTCTGCATGGCATATATGATGGGGTTCATGTTGGCGGGAACGATAAGAAAAAGAATAGCCGCCATTATCCGGTATCTCACGTGGGCTTGAAGACGATGCGAAATGATGACGAGGAAGCCGGACCAGAGCATGATCATGTAGAGGACCAGGTGTGTGGCGCAGGTCTGCAGGGCCTTCCTGTTCAGCTCCTTGTTCTTTCTGGAGACACAGCTGACCAGGATCCTGAAATACGTGAAGGCCACACTGCCCATGGACAGGACGAAAACACCGATGGAGAGGATCAGACCGCAGATGTTGTTGATGCTCACGTCCTCGCAGGAGAGCTTGAACAGGGACGCGTTGTCGCAGAAGGCATTGAGAATGACAGAACGGCAACGCGTTAGCCGTACGGCGAGGCCCAGTGGGACAGACGTCAGCACCATCGACGAACTCCAGGCAGACACAGTCAGCTTAGCCACCATGGCGGGGCTCATGATGGAGGTGTACCTCAGAGGGTGGCATATGGCCACGTACCTGTCGAAAGCCATGATCACCATCACTGTGTGGCAGGACGTGCCATAGGTGTGGCTGAAGAAGGCCTGGGAGACACACCAGCTGTAGCTGATAGACCTGTCAGTGGAGACCAGGTCCAACATCAGCCGCGGCAGAAGCACCGTGTTGCCCAGGACGTCGTTGAAGGACAGGCTGAAGAACAGCAGGTACATTGGCTGCTGCAGGCTCCTGTTCATCATAATAAGCAGCATGACCCCTATGTTGGTGGTCAGGATGATCAGGTAGATGATCAAGAGCAAGGCAAACAATGGGTAAATTAAACGATGGGGAACGTCGATGCCCTCAATCACCAAGATGGGACTGTTGTAGCTGAAGTTATTCATCCTGGTTATCCTAAGAAATGCTGTCAGTCTGGGAAAGAGAAATGCTAAAAAAATTACATGGCTTGAAAGTATAAATATAAAGTATATTAAATGAGTAAAAATGTAAATGAAATGTAAGTGAAATTCTGTAACATCATCCTGGATTAATACTATATTTGATAGACTTATACCTATTCTATGACATGGCAGGAGGCTTGGGAAACCACAAAAATAAACTTTGACTGTGCACAATGTGTGCAATCAGATAAAGGCTAAATCTTTCACATTTTCTTAAATAAATTCAGAAAGTAGTTAGGTGCCCAAGTGCTCCATATCAATGCCCAAAATCAGACCCTGAAAACTGAAAAATTCACGTGTGATCAGTGATATCCCCTTATAGCTGTAATAGCTTACCACCTTTAGTTCTCAGGTCTGCTGGAATGATCTGCATTGTTCCCAGTGCTCACACAGCATTGTCTAATAGCTGCTCTCAACTTGAAACTAAACCCCTGGAACATATTCTATGGCTGTACTTTGAGTGGTGTAAAGGCGAGGTCATACCTGTCTCAAGTTTCAGGTTGGCAGTCCTCTCTTCCTGATGGGCTGTCAGGCTTTATCCTGCATGGGCCCTCCCCTCTCTGTCCTGTCACTCATTTTGGAGGCAGGAAAAGACCGCCCCTGAGTCAGTGATGATGTCATGCACTGCAAGATGAGTGGCAGATGCTGCTGCTTTTGAAATATAACTGCAGTGTTACATGCAACCTGAGGAATCAGCCCCCCCCCCCCCCCCCCCTACATTATTGCTGTAATGCTCTTGTGACATTTCTGTTCTTGGCTTGGGTCCGTGACGTTGCTGCTTCTTCAGGAGGCAAAACGGCCAATTGTGAAACTCATGAAGCTTGTCTGACTGTTTGTTTTATAAAGAAAGGGCAGGAAAATGCTTGGTGTAACAGATTTAATAAAATTAGTTAGAGCAACAACATTCTACCATATGTCATCAGGGGTATGTCTGATTTGTTGGACTTTATCAAATTATACACACATACAGAATAACCCAAGAAATACAAATGTTGATTCACTGGTCAACTGACACAACAGACATTTGCAAAAATGATGGTGAAACCATTACAGGAGGTAAACTGAATATGTGATCTATGGAGGTATGGGACCCCGGGTGATCGGGAATGGATAAAGAATGCAGTAAACTGGGTGGGTGCAATAGAACAGTCTTTTTGGGCCTTTTGGGGGACAATAGAACAGACATCCTGTCCAGTGGGCCACCAGAACTTCCGTCAAATAAATTTCAGGGTTCAGTTAACCCCTGGATGACCCATGATATATACAAATAGTAGAGCCCAAGACATGAAAACTTCAGAGTTACAGACTCACTGGTCAACCAAACAGGGTATGAACCCATTTTCAATCTCTTTAATACACAATACATGGTTTCTCTTTGTTATTATGACAGATTAAGCATTCAATGAAAGTCACATTTCCCACTGATAAGACCCTTCTCCATCTGCAACTGCATACGAGGTACATCTGGATGAGTTTTTGTTACATTTCTTACACCAAATCTAATAATTATCTAATTCTGAGACTCAGTTTGCGGTTTGCTTGGTTATTGGTAATAATTTTGATTTTGTATTGACAGCATCAATATAAGAGCATGTTTTTAAAAAAGACCAGAAATATACACAAGGCCAGTAAATGTTTTGCAATAAAATTGGTGCATGTTAACTTTACTTTCAAAGATATATATATATACATACAGTATATATCTTTGAAAGTAAAGTTAGCATGCACATATATATATATATATATGTATGTGTGTGTGTGTGTCTGTGTGTGAGTGTAAAATTTCAATTAAACGTGTCTATAAATGCGATCATTATACTGCATTTAGCTCATACATATGATGACAAAGTAAAATTAACATTTTAAACATGCGTGTAAGTGCATCCAGTATATTGCGGCAGAGGTAACTCAGAGGCTAATTTTCAAATTTCTGCAGCTGGGTTACTTTTGAATGTAGTATCTGCACAATCCTTGTCTTAAGTTCCTTGGTCTGCATGGCATATATGATGGGGTTCATGTTGGCGGGAACGATAAGAAAAAGAATAGCCGCCATTATCCGGTATCTCACGTGGGCTTGAAGACGATGCAAAATGATGACGAGGAAGCCGGAGCAGAGCATGATCATGTAGAGGACCAGGTGTGTAGCGCAGGTCTGCAGGGCCTTCCTGTTCAGCTCCTTGTTCTTTCTGGAGACACAGCTGACCAGGATCCTGAAATACGTGAAGGCCACACTGCCCATGGAGGAGCCATTAAGGACAACAGTGAATGTCAGACCGTAGATGTTGTTGATGCTCACATCCTGGCAGGAGAGCTTGAAAAGGGACGCGTTGTCACAGTAGGCATTGAGAATGACAGAACGGCAACGGGTTAGCCTTATGGTGAGGCCCAGCAGGACGGAAACCAGTGTTATCGAGATACTCCAGGCAGACACAGTCAGTGTAGCCACCATGGCGGGGCTCATGATGGAGGTGTACCTCAAAGGGTGGCATATGGCCACGTACCTGTCGAAAGCCATGATCATCATCACTGTGTGGCAGGACGTGGCATAGGTGTGGCAGAAGAAGGCCTGGGAGACACACCAGCTGTAGCTGATAGACCTGTCGGTGGAGACCAGGTCGAACATCAGCCGCGGCAGAAGCACCGTGTTGCCCAGGACGTCGTTGAAGGACAGGCTGAAGAACAGCAGGTACATTGGCTGCTGCAGGCTCCTGTTCATCATAATAAGCAGCATGACCCCTATGTTGGTGGTCAGGATGATCAGGTAGATGATCAAGAGCAAGGCAAACAATGGGTAAATTAAACGATGGGGAACGTCGATGCCCTCAATCACCAAGATGGGACTGTTGTAGCTGAAGTTATTCATCCTGGTTATCCTAAGAAATGCTGTCAGTCTGGGAAAGAGAAATGCTAAAAAAAATTACATGGCTTGAAAGTATAAATATAAAGTATATTAAATGAGTAAAAATGTAAATGAAATGTAAGTGAAATTCTGTAACATCATCCTGGATTAATACTATATTTGATAGACTTATACCTATTCTATGACATGGCAGTAGGCTTGGGAAACCACAAAAATAAACTTTGACTGTGCACAATGTGTGCAATCAGATAAAGGCTAAATCTTTCACATTTTCTTAAATAAATTCAGAAAGTAGTTAGGTGCCCAAGTGCTCCATATCAATGCCCAAAATCAGACCCTGAAAACTGAAAAATTCACGTGTGATCAGTGATATCCCCTTATAGCTGTAATAGCTTACCACCTTTAGTTCTCAGGTCTGCTGGAATGATCTGCATTGTTCCCAGTGCTCACACAGCATTGTCTAATAGCTGCTGTCGACTTGAAACTAAGCCCCTGGAACATATTCTATGGCTGTACTTTGAGTGGTGAAGGCGAGGTCATACCTGTCTCAAGTTTCAGGTTGGCAGTCCTCTCTTCCTGATGGGCTGTCAGGCTTTATCCTGCATGGGCCCTCCCCTCTCTGTCCTGTCACTAATTTTGGTGGCAGGAAAAGACCGCCCCCTGAGTCAGTGATGATGTCATGCACTGCAAGATGAGTGGCAGATGCTGCTGCTTTTGAAATATTACTGCAGTGTTACATGCAACCTGAGGAATCAGCCCCCCCCCTCCCCCCCTACATTATTGCTGTAATGCTCTTGTGACATTTCTGTTCTTGGCTTGGGTCCATGAAACTTTTAAAAAAAAAAAGAAGAAAAATGCAGTGATCTCAGGTGACTTCTGAAATCTTTTTTTTTTTGTTTTGCTTTGCTGCCCATTCCTTCAGTGGGCCCTCTGAAGGATGCCTCACCGTATCCTGTGGCAGTGGGTCTGCCAGAGGCTCTGCATTTCCTGCCCTTCTAAAAGGGGCAACTGCAAGCCACCACCGCCCCACCAATCAGCCTAGTGGCCCCAGCAGAGGGGCACCCGCTGCTACCTGCACCAGCAGGCCCTCCACCGGAGGGCTCCTTGTCTTCGCCTGCTGCAGCTGAAGGCCATACACCTGCTATGGCCTCTGCCTGATCCACCACTGCCAGGAATCGTGGTGTTTGACCCTGGAGATGGCCTTGGGCGCATGCAGGGGGCTCCTTCTTGGCTCTACATTATCGCTTCCTTCCAGAGCTTGAAGCTAGAAGGGGGGATGTGATGCCAGGAAGGGAATGGGGGCGCTGCCCACCAAGAAAATAGTTTTGAAACATAATGTTTCATAATCTTTATGAAAGAAGGTCGCTGCGGGTGCTGAAATTGATGCTGTAGTGCTGGGTGAGCCTGACGCAGCTGGATGACAGACTTTTAAGGTAGTTAAAAAAAAGTATAAACTATAATGGAGTTAATGTGACCCATTTCGAACTCATGTAAATTCTGTTAGAGCATTTGAGTTTGGTTTAGTTATACTGTGATACTGCCAGGGCCCCGTTCTGTCAGAACTGTTCAAGAAGAAGAAGCGTAACACATCTCCTTTTGACAGCAGAAGTAGGTCCCGTGTGCACGTAATGCATGCATAAGCTCTGTTTCGTTTTTCCATGCCACTCAACTAACTCTAATCTTATATGTACCCAATATAGAGTTATAGAGGGAGAAGTGCGTGTCCTGTTTTATGTCAATGGACTAGTTTTCATTTCATACAGAATCAGTGATAATAACAGAGAACATATGTATTGCATGTTTAAAAAGCAACTGACAAGTGAGTCTGTAAACGCCAAAGTTAGCATTGCTTGGGCTCTACTGTATGTATATATAATTCTAGAAAATACGGCAAATCACACATAACTCCGATGATAAATAATCAAACAAGCTACACAGTGAATTTCACAATGATCCAGTTTGCCTCTTGAAGAAACAGCATCACTTATTTCACCATTATTGTCCCCTTGAATGCTCCTAGAGGACAGTACTGTGCATAGATGAGCAGATTTGTGGTTCTAGAAATTACAAAGCAAAAGTAGGCCATACATATAATGATTAGCAATAATACTCAGCATTTTTTAAACATAAGACATATGGAATATATGATAACAACAAATAGCTAGAATTAACAACATACATACCTCCCCATTTAATTCCTGGAGATCTAATGTCTCTCTTCATTATGAGCTACTGTATGCAACGAACCCCTAATGAAATAAAAACTACACAATCTAAGGCTAAAATATTTTGTTGATTTTGCTTGTTAATACTTTTTTGTCCCTCTTTGTTGAAGCCCCACTTTACCTGCAAGTCTGATTCGCATAATCTGTGGTGAATTAAAGAAATTCCCTGTGTGGAATACATCTTCAGCTATTATGCTTTTACTCAAACTTCCCCAAGAAGTTACTCAAACTTCCCCAGGAACTGGGAGCAGTCTAGAGCAACGGGGAGACACAACATCCCTTGCTATACTGAAAAGTAGCTTTGAGGGAAATCTCCTTAAGGGGAAAGTCACTACTGCAGTGTTTTTTAAGCAAGCATTTGCCAATGAACAAACAAGGTTCTGATAACCTATTAATAAATAAATAAATAACACCTGTGTATACAATTTCGGAACTATAAAAAATACTTTACAAAATATGCTTATTTCACTTTTTGATCTATATACAGGAGGGTGGTTCAGGTTAATGCACACTACCCGTGCATTGTAGTTGTTTTTGCCCCTTTACAATGGACAATAAAGTAAAACAAAAAAGTGTTTTCAGAAATCACCTCAGATAATCACTGCTATTATTCTTCTTGTTGAAGTGAACATGCAAGGCAAATGTTGATTGGACCCAGGTCAAGAACAGAAATGCCTCGATAGCACAGGAATATTGTATCTAAGCGGGAGGCTGCACCTGTGGGCCTGATTCCCTAGGCTGCATGTGACTCTGCAGTAATATGTCCAAAGCAGCAGCATCTGTCACTCGTCTTTCAGTGCATTACGTCATCACTGGGGGGTGACAGGACAGAGAGGGGAGGGCCCATGCAGGATAAAGCCTGGAAGCCCATCAGGAAGAGAAGACTGCCAACCTGAAACCTGAGACAGGTATGACCTCACCTTTACACCACTCAAAGTACAGCCATAGAATGTGTTTCAGGTACTTTGTTTTGAGTTGAGAGCAGATACTAGACATTACTGTGTGAGCACTGGTAACAATGCAGATCATTCTACTAGACCAGAGATCTAAAGATGTTATATTATTACTGCAATAATTACGGGATTTCTCTGATCATTCGTGAATTTCTTTCTGCTTTCAGGGTCTGGAGTCTCATGCACTGATGGCTGAGATGGAAAATGTGTCGTATGTACCTTTGAAGCAGCCCATCGTATTCAACTTGGAAGGTTTCGTCATAAACAGGCAGCAGGGGTACCCCCTGTTTGTGGTCTCCCTCATCGTGTATGCTGTGATGCTGCTGGGAAACATCACCGTGGTTACGGTGATCGCCGTGGATGCCAAACTCCACAAGCCCATGTACGTGATGATGTGCAACCTGGCAGTGTGCGATCTGCTCGGGGGCACGACAGTCATGGCCCAGATGATGCCACAGTTCCTAACAGGAGACAAGACCATCGGCTACGTGGCAGCAATAGTCCAGGCCTTTTGTGTGCACACGTATGGCTCTGCCGTTGCCACTATTCTGTCCGCCATGGCATACGACCGCTACATTGCCATCTGCCAGCCGCTGCACTACCACGCCATCATGACCACTAGGAGGCTGGTTTCACTGTGTTTCTTGGCTTGGTTCATCGCGGTCTGCCTGGTCGCGATCCTCTTCATTCTGAACGTGGGAACTCCACTGTGTGGGACGTTAATCATGCATGTCTATTGCAGTAATCGCGCTATTCTCAGTCTGGCCTGCATCCCCACCCCCATCAACAACATCTATGGATTGTGCATGACTTGGTTCTTAAGTACAGGCTCCTTCTTAGTCATGGCCTTTTCCTACGTGCAGATCCTCAAAGCGTGCATCATCAAACAGGAGAAAAACAGTCGGAGCAAGGCCATACAGACGTGTGCCTCCCATCTCACCATTTATATCCTCTTTGAGATCGCTAGTGTCATCATTATCGTGGCCTACAGGTTTGAAGAGGTCAGCCCCAACGCCAAGAAGTTCTGCGCCATTCTGTTTATTATTGTGCCCCCCACGGTCAACCCAATCATTTATGGTGTGGCCATGAAAGATATTCGCTCAAACATCGCAAAGCTTTTCAAATTCACTGCCTTGCCAAAATAGGTAAGTTACAGAAATAACATTTTTTAAATGTATATTTTAGGTTGAGGAAAGTTGGTAAAATGTTGTGTTCTCATCAGAACTGTGCCTCAAAAACATTTCCGGCAGAAAAAAAAGCTGTTTTTTTTTTTTTTTTTTCAAACATAGCTGTAAAGTTATGGTTGGGGGGGGGGGGTTAAATTCAATTATCATTGTAAAAACCTTTCTACAGCATTGTTATTCTCCACACCCTTACACAACCTTACTGTACCACTGTAAAAAGTTGCAATAAAGTTCTAAAAATAAAGCAATAAACCAATGAAGTGCCAGCTGAACAGAGGACTGAAGTCCTACACTGGGTTACCTCTGCTGATGAGGATGATCAATTCTGGCACAATTTGAACCATCCCCCCCCCCATTTTTTTTCCCCCCCATGTATCTTTTGCATTAAGGATCTTTTGCAAAGGCATTTAAAAACTAATAAGAAGCAATATACCAGAAAAGCTGAATAATTACAATCTAGTTTTTAGTTCCATTTTCCTTTGTCATATTCTCTCAATGTGAGTTAAAAACAGAATATTATACAATAACAATAAAAGCCATTCAACACGACAGATTATGTGTAAGACTACATCCATATACCTGCTCCAATTGCCCATTCTTGCTATTATTGTTTTTTCATCACTTTGTATTTTTCATTACAAATTTCTATTTTTCCTAACAATTTAACTCAGTGTTCTATAAGCTCTACCAAGTAAAGCCAGTTTCTCCAGAAAGGAATAAGGCAGTTAGCATTCAACACTTATTGAGCAGATCAAAGGCTTGGAGAGGATTACTGACAGCACCAACCCTACTGACTGAAATGGAATGTCAAGCCTACAGACACCATCCTGGGGCAACATAGCTCAGGAGGTAAGAGCGGTTGTCTGGCAGTTGGAGTCGGAGTCAGAGTCGGTTGCCGGTTCGATCCCCTGCCCTGGGCGTGTCGAAGTGTCCCTGAGCAAGACACCTAACCCCTAATTACTCCCAATGAGTTGATTGGTACCTTGCATGGCAGCCTTTCACAATTGGCGTGTAAGTGCGTGTGTGAATGGGTGAATGAGAGACATTCATTGTAAAGCGCTTTGGATAAAAGCGCTATATAAATGCAGTCCATTTACCATCCTGTTCTGTAGTTTGGCCATCTCAGAAAATAATACAGTGTAATAATATATACATCAATGCCTTTGAAATGCCTAATGTATACAGCATATTGACAAAACCAGGTTTCTCATCCTGTAGATCAGAAAGTGCCAGATCAACAGGCTTAAAATCGATTGAGGAACAAATTTATGCATTTTTTAAATTCCTGAAGGTAATCATGCCATTATAGCAGTGTCAAATGACATGAATGAAAAATTTCACTTAATCCGCACATTTGTAAGTCCAAGTGTTACTATTACTATCATTAATATTAAGATTGGCCGCCATCTTGGTTGATTTTTTTTAGCCGAGAGAAGTAGTCACATGACTAAAATCTGTATTCTGATTGGAGGATCCCGAAAAGTTGTGTTGTCCCATCAATCTAATTTCCCAGATAATGAAAAGTTGCCACTTTTCAATAGAAAATATTGCCTGCAATCTTTGTCAGCAATATTGCTGGCAATACTGCCCAAAAAAGTTGCCCGTGTATCATAGCCTTTAGGTGCATGCCTTTTAAATGTGTAACCACTAAACATTAAGAAACAAACTAAACTGAATGAAAATCTTGATTCAATTGCAAGACTTGATCTTGCGAGACATGATTTTTTCTTTATCATTGTTCAAATCCTGTTAAACGTTTACAAGCGAATGAACAAACATCATTATAAGTGCCTAAGCGTCTATAATATCGCATTTGCCCATTAACCATCATGTTGTTGGTACTACTGCCATTCACGTTTTAGGCATAGGAGAGAGTTGCCATAAATGTAAGTTTTTGGATTTTGTTCATTTACTCTAGCACTAGGAAATTTTATTTCAAACAGCTTTGACATGTCAGTACTTATTAGCCATTTTAATTACATTCATAATTGAGTGAGATACAATTACAGTAAAGGCAATATGTACGTCCAATGTTACATTCATACCACCTATTTGATATGATTGTAACAGAGGTGCGGAATAATAACAGTACATGTAAACACCCCATACGTGCTTAAACAGGTTTTTTATTGGGCAGTTTTTTATTTGTAATAAATGTAAAAATTTTAAAAATATGTTTCCGCTTTGTAATTATGGGGTATATCACCATTTCCACTGGTAGGGTTTTGCCGCGGTGTGGCACCACGACAAAATCCTTGCCGCCACACCATACATTTAAAATAAAAAATAATATGTATATATAGCCTGTATATTAAATTCTTAAATTTAAAATGTTAAACTTTCTAAATATTTCTGCGTAAATGCGCTTTCAAAACCATTAATGATGCCTGGGCACCTTCCAAACTAGCTGTGCATAATACCACACGTGTTGTTTACGACGTTGTCGCCCTTTTTAGTACAGTCTGGCTTAATTGACAATTCATTCATTCAGTAGGTGAGAGTATAAGCTTTCTAATGGTGTATAACATGTCTAATTTTGCTTTCGGAATAGCGTTTTTATAGGTCAGCGTAACCAAAAATGTTCTTATCATCGCATTCACTTACACATTCACTCTGTGGTAGCAGTAAAACACACTGCAGCTAACGAAATGTTGTCAACGATTTTTCGTAATTTCCCTGAAAATACTATTATTATTGAGGACTTCTGGGCATAGCTACACCATATGTTTGCTGATAGACCTAGCTGACATCGTTTTCTGGAGCAAAACAGAAGCGAATGAAACAGTATCATAAGATTTCATCATTGCTATGTAAGTATTACTGCTCAAAATATTTCGGTTATATACGTTATTTTTTAAATTGAGTATCTTTAAATGGGTTAGTGGTATTATATAATGTGGATATTTTACACTGTAATGTAAGCGTTAGTTAGTAGTGTAATAGTTTTTGTGATGCATGCAACAGTGATGAGGAGAGTGTTGTAACATTGCCAAAACGTGGTGGACGGTTGGAAATTGTTTTCATATCGTCCCATCCCCATACAAAAAAACATATGAGAGTACAGAGTATAGAAATGCATACAAGAGTTAATTATTACACATTTAGGTACTGCACAGCATTGTGTGATAGTTTTGCATTATGTTTATATCTGATATCAATGTTAAACCCTTAAACCTTCATAAGGGGCTCATTTATATGCTTTACAATGGACAAAAAAGCATTATATTCCTTTTTGGAGAGATTTTTGATATGTTTCTGGACCCCTAGCTATTTTAGACCACTGACTCAAAGCTTGTAATTACCACTTGAAAATGATGCAACAGTGAGTTTCTTGAGTAAAAACAGTTGATTTGTAGTGAAATACGTAAATTTGTTGTGATTTAAAGCAATGCATAATTTAGACATTTTGGGTAGATTTGGAGACGCTGGGTACACTGTTTAGTTTTTGCTTCATAGATCTTTAATATTTCTACATATTCACGACTTAGATTTTATGAATTTGTGGTCAAGAAATTTTTGATGCAGGACATGTATACTTCAACCTGCTGTATGCAATCTCCCTGTATTTCATTGCGAACTAAAAAAAAGAGCAAATTCATTTTAGATTTTTTGCCTAGACAATTGCATTTGTGGCACTTTATTTCTTCCAAAATTATGAATATAAAGTAATCTAAGCTAGTATTGTAAATGGTACAAATGTCTTGCTTCATTTAAGCCATTTTTCAAGTCTCTGTGGTGTTCACATCTGGCATTATAAAGCTTTAAATAGGGTACCCCCTATATGGGCAAGGATTGGCCAGATTTGGCATGTGCGCTAAGGGGTTAATTGTTCTCACTCCACCATAACTGAAACTACAGGCCTATTTTGCTTAAATGTTTACAAACAATACAAAGATAAACAAACCTTTTATGGTTTTAAAGTACATCTAAAACTACTTTTTAGCTCTTGAAAACTGCTATTCCTTGTATCAAGAGCTCTGTCAGAGCTAAAAGATAGATTTAGATATATATATATACATTATGTTTCAAAACTATTTTCTTGGTGGGCAGCGCCCCCATTCCCTTCCTGTCATCACATCCCCCCTCTAGCTTCAAGCTCTGGAAGGAAGCGATAATGTAGAGCCAAGAAGGAGCCCCCTGCATGCGCCCAAGGCCATCTCCAGGGTCAAACACCACGATTCCTGGCAGTGGTGGATCAGGCAGAGGCCATAGCAGGTGTATGGCCTGCAGCTGCAGCAGGCGAAGACAAGGAGCCCTCCGGTGGAGGGCCTGCTGGTGCAGGTAGCAGCGGGTGCCCCTCTGCTGGGGCCACTAGGCTGATTGGTGGGGCGGTGGTGGCTTGCAGTTGCCCCTTTTAGAAGGGCAGGAAATGCAGAGCCTCTGGCAGACCCACAGCTACAGGATACGGTGAGGCATCCTTCAGAGGGCCCACTGAAGGAATGGGCAGCAAAGCAAAACAAAAAAAAAAGATTTCAGAAGTCACCTGAGATCACCTCATTTTTCTTCTTTTTTTTAAAGTTTCATGGACCCAAGCCAAGAACAGAAATGTCACAAGAGTATTACAGCAATAATGTAGGGGGGGGGGCTGATTCCTCAGGTTGCATGTAACACTGCAGCAATATTTCAAAAGCAGCAGCATCTGCTTTTGAAATATTAGATTCATGGCAAATGTTGATTTGCCCCAGGCCAAGAACAGAAGTGACACAATAGCTCAGAAGAAGGCTGCACCTGTGGGCCTGATTCGCTAGGCTGCATGTGACTCTGCAGTAATATGTCAAAAGCAGCACTATCTGCTACCCGTGTTTCAGTGCATTACATCATCACTGAGTCCAGGGGCGGTCCTTTCCTGCCTCCAAAATTAGTGACAGAACAGAGAGGGGAGGGCCCATGCTGGATAAAACCTGATAGCCCATCAGGAAGAGAAGACTGCCAACCTGAAACCTGAGACAGGTATGACCTCGCCTTTACACCACTCAAAGTACAGCCATAGCATATATTTCAGCAACTCGATTTCAAGCTGAGATCTTTCAAACTACACTGTGTGAGCACTGGTAACAATGTAGATAATTCTAGCAGACCTGAGAACTAAAGATGTTATTTCGGTATTTCTTCCTGATTTCAGGGTCTGGAATCCAGCACTGATGGCAGAGATGGAAAATGTGTCGTATGTACCTTTGAAGCAGCCCATCGTGTTCACAGTAGAAGGTTTCATCATAACCAGGCAGCAGGGGTACCCCCTGTTTGTAGCCTCGCTTATCGTATACGCTGTGATGCTGCTGGGAAACATTACCGTGGTTACGGTGATAGCCACGGATGCCAAACTCCACAAGCCCATGTACATGATGATGTGCAACCTGGCAGTGTGCGATCTGCTCGGGGGCACGACAGTCATGGCCCAGCTGATGCCACAGTTCCTGACAGGAAACAAGACCATCGGTTACGTGGCGGCAATAGTCCAGGCCTTCTGTGTTCACACGTATGGCGCGGCCGTTTCCAGTATTCTATCTGCCATGGCGTATGACCGCTACGTTGCCATCTGCCAGCCTTTGCACTACCACACCATCATGACCACTACGAGGCTGGTTTCACTATGTTTTGTCGCCTGGCTCATTCCAATTTGCCAGGTCATGATCCTCCTCATTATGAACGTGGGAACACCGCTGTGTGGGACGTTAATCATGCATGTCTATTGCAGCAATCGCGCTATTCTCAGGCTGGCATGCATCCCCACTCCTATCAACGACACATATGGTTTGTGTTCGGCTTATTCCCTAAGTACGAGCTGCTTCTTAGTCATTGCCTTTTCCTATGTGAATATCCTCAAAGCGTGTGTCATCAAACAGGAGAAGAACAGTTGGAGCAAGGCCACACAGACATGCGCCTCCCATCTCACCCTTTATATCCTCTTTGAGATCTCTACGTTCACCATTGTCATTACTTACAGTCTGAAAGATATCAGCCTCAACGCCAGGAAGTTCAGCACCATTCTTAGTTTCATCTTGCCCCCCACAGTCAACCCAATCATCTATGGCATCGCCATGAAAGATATCCGCAAAAACATTGTGAAGCTTTTCAAATCCAATGTCTCCTCGAAATAGGGAAACCAGCATGTACTACTCAGTAATCCAAATAATATTTTTTAAATATTTAAAATGTTTAGGTTGAAGAAAGTTGTTGAATTGGTTGAAAATAAATAAATTATTATTATTATTATTATTATTATTATTATTATTAATATAATAATAATAATAATAATACATATTTTAATTAAAAATGAACATATCTATGTCTCTAAAATATTTCCCTAGGGGACAAAGTGTCAGACGGACCATTTTAGATTATGTGTACGACTGACTCATCCAAATACCCGCTCTAATCAGTCCCAACGTCAGGGGATCCACTAGGATGAGTTAGCAGAAGTTGCTGGGGAGAGGGACGTCTGGGCTGCTCTGCTTTCCCCTTTACCACTGCGACCTTGACCTGGATTAAGCGGTTTAGAGAATGGATGGATGGTGCCGTGAAAAATGTTAGCCCCCGTCTGGATTTCCTCTATTACAGCATATTTGTAAAACTGAAAAGTTTCAGAAACAAAACTGATTTTTTCAAATGATTATAATATTTATTTAATGAAAAGTTATCGAACGCCCATATAGCCCATGAGAAAAAGTAATTCTCCCCTTAAGTGTCAGCCCCCAACTGGTTGCACCACCTTCAGCAGCAAAAATTGTAACAAAACGCGTCCTATAATTTGATCTCAGCTTTTCACATTGCTGCAGAGGAATTTTAGGTCAGTCTTCCCTACAGGACTAGTTTAATTCAGACAAAAAGATAGGTCTCAGGCCCGAGGACACTCCAAAACTTTAATTTTGCTTCTTTTCAGCCATTATTATGTGGACTTGCTTTTCTGTTGTGGATTATTGCTTTGCTAATATACCCAATTATGCTTCAGCTTCAGCGCACAGACAGATAACCAGACGTTCCCTTTAAGAATATTCTGGAACAGAGCAGAATTCATGGTTCCTCCAGTAATTGCCAGAAGTCCAGGTCCCAAGGCAGCAAAGCATCCCCACACTCCTACACTGCCATCACCTTTGACTGTTGGCATAATGTTCTCACAGTGAAATGCAGTAAATTTGCTTTACACCAGACATACTGTGACCTGTGTAGCCCAAAAATGTCCCCTTATGACTCATCTGTCCGTAGAACATTATCCCAAACGATTTAGAGATCAACTCCATTGTTCCATTGTTACCCATTTCTCAAAATGCATTTGCTACAGAACAAGTTTCATATTAAATTGAAGGATTCTACACCTGTGTATGTATTCTTGCACACTGCAGTGCAATCAGTTATAATAGGCAGTAAAGCAAAGCAAAAAGTGATTCCAGAAGTCACATGAGAAAATCACTGCAGAAGTAGCATAATAGAACAGAACAGTGGCATAATATTACAGCATTAATGCATCAGAGGAAGGCTCCACCAGTAGGTCTGAATCCCTAGGCTGCATATGACTGACGTAATGTGCCAAAAGCATCAGCATCTGAAACCCGTCTTTCAGTGCATCACGTCAACACTGAGTCCAGAGGCGGTCCTTTCCTGAGAGAAGTAGTCACATGACTAAAATCTGTATTCTGATTGGAGGATCCCAAAAAGTTGCCTACTGTGTTGTCCCATCGATCTAATTTCCCAGATAATGAAAAGTTGCCGCTTTTACTATAAAAAATAAACGTTGTCAGCAATATTGCTGGCAATACTGCCCAAAAAAGTTGCCCGTGTATCATAGCCTTTAGGTGCGTGCCTTTTAAATGTGTAACCACTAAACATTAAGAAACAAACTAAACCGAATGAAAATTTTGATTCAATTGCAAGACTTGATTTTTTCTTTATCATTGTTCAAATCCTGTTAAACGTTTACAAGCGAATGAACGAACATCATTATAAGTGCCTAAGCATCTATAATATCGCTTTTGCGCATTAACCATCATGTTGTTGGTACTACTGCCATTCACGTTTTAGACATAGGAGAGAGTTGCCATAAATGTAAGTTTTTGGATTTTGTTCATTTACTCTAGCACTAGGAAATTTTATTTCAAACAGCTTTGACATGTCAGTACTTATTAGCCATTTTAATTACATTCATAATTGAGTGAGATACAATTACAGTAAAGGCAATATGTACGTCCAATGTTACATTCATACCACCTATTTGGTATGATTGTAACAGAGGTGCGGAATAATAACAATACATGTAAACACCCCATACGTGCTTAAACAGGTTTTTTATTGGGCAGTTTTTTATTTTTAATAAATGTAAAAATTTTTAAAATCTGTTTTCGCTTTGTAATTATGGGGTATATCACCATTTCCACTGGTTGGATTTTGCCGTGGTGTGGTACCACGACAAAATCCTTGCCGTCACACCATACATTTAAAATAAAATTTTAAAAAAATAATAAAATAAAAAATATATATAAAATAAAAAATATGTATATATAGCCTATATATTAAATTCTTAAATTTAAAATGTTAAACTTTCTAAATATTTCTGCGTAAATGCGCTTTCAAAACTATTTGTGATGCCTGGGCACCTTCCAAACTAGCTGTGCATAATACCACACGTGTTGTTTACGACGTTGTCGCCCTTTTTAGTGCAGTCTGGCTTAACTGACAATTCATTCATTCAGTAGGTGAGAGTATAAGCTTTCTAATGGTGTATAACATGTCTAATTTTGCTTTCGGAATAGCGTTTTTATAGGTCAGCGTAACCAAAAATGTTCTTATCATCGCATTCACTTATACATTCACTCTGTGGTAGTAGAGCATAATTGGGTATATTAGCAAAGCAATAATTTTTTTTTTTAAAGTTTCATGGACCCAAGCCAAGAACAGAAATGTCACAAGAGTATTACAGCAATAATATATCTTGTGGGGGGGGGGGGGGGGGTGCCTGATGTAACGCTGCAGTAATATTTCAAAAGCAGCAGTATCTGCTACGCGTCTTCCAGTGCATTGCATCATCACTGAGTCCAGAGGCGGTCCTCTCCTGCCTCCAAAATTAGTCACACGACAGAGAGGGGAGGGCCCATGCAGGATAAAGCCAGAAAGCCCACCAGGAAGAGAGGACTGCCAACCTGAAACCTGAGCCAGGTATGACCTCACCTTTACACCACTCAAAGTACAGCCATAGAATGTGTTTCAAGTACTTTGTTTTGAGTTGAGAGCAGATACTAGACATTACTGTATGAGCACTGGTAACAATGCAGATCATTCTACTGGACCAGAGAATTAAAGATGTTATATTATTACTGCAATAATTACGGGATTTCTCTGATCACTCGTGAATTTCTTCCTGCTTTCAGGGTCTGGTCTCAGGCACTGATGGCAGAGATGGAAAATGTGTCGTATGTACCTTTGAAGCAGCCCATCGTGTTCACAGTGGAAGGGTTCATCATAACCAGGCAGCAGGGGTACCCCCTGTTTGTGGTCTCCCTCATCGTGTACGCCGTGATGCTGCTGGGAAACATCACCGTGGTTACAGTGATAGCCACGGATGTCAAACTCCACAAGCCCATGTACATGATGATGTGCAACCTGGCAGCATGCGATCTGCTCGGGGGCACGACAGTCATGGCCCAGCTGATGTCACAGTTCCTGACAGGAAACAAGACCATCGGCTACGTGGCGGCAATAGTCCAGGTCTTCTGTGTTCACACGTATGGCTCGGCCGTCGCCACTATTCTATCTGCCATGGCGTATGACCGCTACATTGCCATCTGCCAGCCTTTGCACTACCACACCATCATGACCACTACGAGGCTGGTTTTGCTGTGTTTTGTTGCCTGGCTCATTCCAATTTGCCAGGTCATGATCGTCGTCATTCTGACCATTGGAACACCATTGTGTGGGACGTTAATCATGCATGTCTATTGCAGCAACCACGCTATTCTCAGGCTGGCATGCGTCCCCACCACCATCAACGGCATATACGAATTTTGTTCGGTTTATTCCATACGTACAGGCTGCTTCTTAGTCATTGCCTTTTCCTATGTGAAGATCCTCCAAACATGTGTCATCAAACAGGAGAAAAACAGTCGGAGCAAGGCCACACAGACGTGCACCTCCCATCTCACCATTTATATCCTCTTTGAGATCTCCTTGGTCATCATTAGCGTGACCTACACGTTGCAAGATACCAGCCCCAACACCAGGAAGTTCTGGTCCATTTTTACTTTCATCGTGCCCCCCACAGTCAACCCAATCATCTATGGCATCGCCATGAAAGATATACGCAAAAAAATTGTGAACCTTTCCAAATCCAGTGTCTCCCCGAACTAGTGAACCCAGCGTGTCCTACCCAGTAATCCAAAGAACATTTTTTTTTTTATTTTAATGTTTAGGTTGAAGAAAGTTGTTAAACTGGGGGGGAACCATGTCTCTAAAACATTTTTCCAGAGGAGAAAGTGTTACACAGATCTTTTTAGCTGTAAAGTTGTGGTTCAGAGGCTGGCAAAAAACAACTATCGTTGTGCAAATATTGCTACAGCATTGTTATTCTCCACACCCTTCCACAACTTCACTGCATTGTAAAAAGTCAAAATAAAATTTGGTGCCAGCTGGGCAGAGGACACTTGAGGTGAATTCCGACACTGGATTTCCTTTGCTGATGAGGATGAACATTTCTGGCACAATTTAAATCATCTTCCATCTTTTTCCCCATGCACCTTTTGCTTTATAAAAAAGAACATCTATCCTTCATTTTAAAAACCAACAAGAAGCATTTTACTTTTAAAAATAAAGCATGATAATTGTAATCCAGTTTTTACTTCTGTTGTCCTTTGTCATTTTTTGTCAGTTAGATAAAAACAGAATATTACAGAATCACAATTAAAACTATTCAATTCAACACAACAGATTATATGCAAGACTGCATCCATATACCTGCTCTAATTGCCCATTATTGAAATTGTTTCAGCGATCTCACTGTATAACAAAAGAACAGGGTTTCTCATCCTGTAGACCAGAAAGTACCAGATAAAAAGGCTTAAGACTCTATAGACGTCAGTGTTACGTCCCCTGCCTCTGCTTGCCTGGGTAGTGCAGGTGGAGGTAGTTGCTTAATTACTTAATTGCCTGATTGCTTCCACCTGCCTGTGGCCCAATATAAGCCCAGTAGTATGAGGCAGGGGAGATTTTTTTCTTTTTGGGCTTGTGATTTGTGTGGAGAGCTTTGGTTTTGTGAACTTTGTGTGTTTTTGTTTGTAATTTAGAATAATAAATGTCTGGGTTTGTTTTTAGATCAGTTTCTGTCTTGTTTTTGATGCATCTGGACTTTGTTTGTTGCGGCCAGTCGAGCCAGCCGTAACAAAATGGGCCTTGCCGCCGCCGCCGCTTCTTTTTTTAACCCAAGAAGATAATCATGCAAATTTAGAAGTCTTGGATGAAAAATATATGAAAATGGAACAATTAAAATTTTATTATAATACTGCCCTGCTAACATTATATTCAAATGTTCAAAACATTATGGTACAGCAACTAAAACTATGATGGAAACATCTTAACTGAAATGTTAATAATATGAATGTCCATCAGGCAGTTATGTATCATGCAGGAAAAATGAATGTCCTGCTTCAACAAACACAAGTGCTTCTGAGGACTTTCTCTGTTAAAAAAAAAAAGTTCCATGCATACACACATTTCATGCTTCTGCATTGGATGCAGTCAATAGGGCATGCTTGTCCTCAGTAACTTGATCAAGATCACCAAGGTTTCTGCAACCATGAAGGACAAGTCATGTTCTGCTATGAATGAGCAAATACGCCCAGTTCCTGTGGTTTGTTACACCACCGTCTAAACAGTTTTCCATCAGCTCCCTGTTTATCAATACAAGCCCATCTCCATTTTGTTTTTACCTTTTCATCAAGGCTTGTCCCCGGTTAAACTATTGAGGCTTGCATAATCTCTCATCCTATAATACCTGTTTAAATTCTAAGATAAATACAACTCCAATTCCAAAAAAGTTGGGATGGTTAATGAAATACAAATAAAAACAGAAAGCAGTAATTTGTAAATTTACTTTGACTGCAATTCAAACAAAAACAGTATAAAGGTAAGGTATTTCATGTTTTACCTAATCTACTTCATTGTTTTTTGAAGATATATGTTTATTATGAAATGTATGCCTGCAACACGTTCCAAAACAGTTTGGACAGGGGCAATTTAGGACTAATAATGATGTGACAAGTTGAAATAACAAGGTGATGTTAAACAGGTGAGGCAATCATGTTACAGTATATAAGGAGCCTCCAAGAAATGCCTAGTCCTTCAAGAGCAAGGATGGGTTGAGACTCGCCAATTTGCCAACAGATGTGTCAGCGAATAAAACAACACTTGGAGAACAACGTTCCCCAAAGACAAATTGGTAGGATTTTGGGCATTTCACCCTCTACAGTGCACAATATAATTAAAAGATTCCAGGAATCCGGACAAATCTCGGTGCATAAAGGGCAAGGCCAAAAACCACTTTTGAATGCGCGTGATCTTTGATCCCTCAGACGTCACTGTCTTAAAAGTCGTCATGCGTCTGTAATGGATATTATGACATGGGCTCAAGAATACTTCGGTAAACTTTTGTCAGTCAACACCATAATAAATAAATAAATTACATATATATATGTATAAACTGTATGTATACAGTATATATATATATATATATATATATATATATATATAAACTGTGTATGTATACTGTATATATATATATATACATATACATATATATATATAGGAATAAATTGTTTAAGAACTATGCAAACAATAAGGTCCCTGGTTGTTCAGCGAATCATATCAGCATAGTTAATATTTAGTATTTAGTCAAAATCTAATACAGGAAAAATAGCAAATTATAATTTTATCTTTATTAACACAAAACACAGGTAGAATTTTCAGTGTTCCTCTCTGTATTACATTGTCTGTAATACTGAGAACAATATTCTCTGTAATACTAAGACAAAAACATCTGATTTCAGAAAAAGCATACATGTATTAATTTCGATATCACAGCGCTTATGCCCCGATCTTGTTAAAATAAACATTCATGGCATTGGTTGATTTGCCCGAGGCCAAGAACAGAAGTGACACAATATCTCAGAAGAAGGCTGCACCTGTGGGCCTGATTCCCTAGGCTGCATGTGACTCTGCAGTAATATGTCAAAAGCAGCAGTATCTGAAACCCGTCACATCTAGCCTACATTTTAAAAACTATTAAGAAGCACTTTACTTTTTAAAATGAAGCACAATAATTGCAATCCATCTTTTGCTTCTGTCGTACTTATGAAAACAAATCAAAACTGAATATTACAGAATATCAATAAAAACCATTCAACACTACAGATTATGTGTACGACTGACTCATCCAAATACCCGCTCTAATCAGTCCCAACGTCAGGGGATCCACTAGGATGAGTTAGCAGAAGTTGCTGGGGAGAGGGACGTCTGGGCTGCTCTGCTTTCCCCTTTACCACTGCGACCTTGACCTGGATTAAGCGGTTTAGAGAATGGATGGATGGTACCGTGAAAAATGTTAGCCCCCGTCTGGATTTCCTCTATTATAGCATATTTGTAAAACTGAAAAGTTTCAGAAACAAAACTGATTTTTTCAAATGATTATAATATTTATTTAATGAAAAGTTATCGAACGCCCATATAGCCCATGAGAAAAAGTAATTCTCCCCTTAAGTGTCAGCCCCCAACTGGTTGCACCACCTTCAGCAGCAAAAATTGTAACAAAACGCGTCCTATAATTTGATCTCAGCTTTTCACATTGCTGCAGAGGAATTTTAGGTCAGTCTTCCCTACAGGACTAGTTTAATTCAGACAAAAAGATAGGTCTCAGGCCCGAGGACACTCCAAAACTTTAATTTTGCTTCTTTTCAGCCATTATTATGTGGACTTGCTTTTCTGTTGTGGATTATTGCTTTGCTAATATACCCAATTATGCTTCAGCTTCAGCGCACAGACAGATAACCAGACGTTCCCTTTAAGAATATTCTGGAACAGAGCAGAATTCATGGTTCCTCCAGTAATTGCCAGAAGTCCAGGTCCCAAGGCAGCAAAGCATCCCCACACTCCTACACTGCCATCACCTTTGACTGTTGGCATAATGTTCTCACAGTGAAATGCAGTAAATTTGCTTTACACCAGACATACTGTGACCTGTGTAGCCCAAAAAGGTCCCCTTATGACTCATCTGTCCGTAGAACATTATCCCAAACGATTTGGAGATAAACTCCATTGTTCCATTGTTACCCATTTCTCAAAATGCATTTGCTACAGAACAAGTTTCATATTAAATTGAAGGATTCTACACCTGTGTACGTATTCTTGCACACTGCAGTGCAATCAGTTATAATAGGCAGTAAAGCAAAGCAAAAAGTGATTCCAGAAGTCACATGAGAAAATCACTGCAGAAGTAGCATAATAGAACAGAACAGTGGCATAATATTACAGCATTAATGCATCAGAGGAAGGCTCCACCAGTAGGTCTGAATCCCTAGGCTGCATATGACTGACGTAATATGCCAAAAGCATCAGCATCTGAAACCCGTCTTTCAGTGCATCACGTCATCACTGAGTCCAGAGGCGGTCCTTTCCTGCCTCCAAAATTAGTGACAGGACAGAGAGGGGAGGGCCCATGCAGGATAAAGCCTGACAGCCCATTCGGAAGAGAGGATTGCCAACCTGAAACCTGAGACAGGTATGACCTCGCCTTTACAACACTCAAAGTACAGCAATAGAATATATTCCAGGTACTTTGTTTCAAATTGACGGCAGCTACTAGACAATACTGTGTGAGTACTAGTAACAGTACAGATCATTCAAGCCGACCTGAGAACTAAAGATGCTATGTTAATACAACTATAATTAGATTTCTCTGATCACTCCCGAATTTCTTCCTGATTTCAGGGTCTGGACTCCGGCACTGATGGCAGAGAAAAGAAATGTGTCGTATGTACCTTTGAAGCAGCCCATCGTGTTCACAGTGGAAGGCTTCATCATAACCAGGCAGCAGGGGTACCCCCTGTTTGTAGCCTCGCTCATCGTGTACGCCGTGATGCTGCTGGGAAACATCACCGTGGTTACAGTGATAGCCACGGATGTCAAACTCCACAAGCCCATGTACATGATGATGTGCAACCTGGCAGCGTGCGATCTGCTCGGGGGCACGACGGTCATGGCCCAGCTGATGTCACAGTTCCTGACAGGGAACAAGACCATCGGCTACGTGGCGGCAATAGTCCAGGTCTTCTGTGTTCACACGTATGGCTCAGTCGTTGCCACTATTCTGTCCGCCATGGCGTATGACCGCTACATTGCCATCTGCCAGCCACTGCACTACCATGCCATCATGACCACTACGAGGCTGGTTTCGCTGTGTTTTGTCGCCTGGCTCATTCCAATTTGCCTGGTGATGATCCTCCTCATTCTGACCGTGGGAACACCACTGTGTGGGACGTTAATCATGCATGTCTACTGCAGCAATAGTGCTATTCTCAAGCTGGCATGCATCCCCACCCCCATCAATGACATATACGGTATGTGTACAATTTATTCCGTAACTTTGGGTTGCTTCTTAGTCATTGCCTTTTCCTATGTGAAGATTCTCAAAGCGTGCATCATCAAACAGGAGAAAAACAGTCGGAGCAAGGCCATACAAACGTGTGCCTCCCATCTCACCATTTATTTCCTCTTTGAGATCTCTGGCTTCACCATTTTTATGACTTACAGTCTGCAAGATATCAGCCCCAACACCAGGAAGTTCTGCTCCATTCTTCTTTTCATTGTGCCCCCCACAGTCAACCCAATCATCTACGGCATTGCCATGAAAGACATACGCACACGCATTGTGAATCTTTTCAAATCCAATATTTCCTCAAAATAGGTAAATCAGCATGTACTACCCAGTAATCCAAATAATATTTTTGAAATGTTTAAAATGTTTAGGTGGAAGAAAGTTGTTAAATTGGTAAAAATAAACAAATAAATAAAATTTTAAAAAGAACTGTCTCTAAAACATATCCCTAGTAGACAAAGTGTCAGACGGACCATTTTAGCTGTAAAGTTGTGGTTCAGGGGCTGGTAAAACTGTACAAAATTGTGCAAATATTGCTACAACATAGTTATTCTCCACACCCTTCCACAATTTCACCTCATCATTGTTCCCCCATGAACCTTTTGCATTATAAAAAGCAAATCTAGCCTACATTTTAAAAACCAATAAGAAGCACTTTACTTTTTAAAATAAAGCACAGCAATTGTAATCAAGTTTTTGCTTCTGTTGTAAAAACAAATAAAAACAGAATATTACAATAAAAACATTTAGCACTACTGATTTTGTGTAAGACTGCATCCATATACATGTACCTGATTTATTTGCCCATTCTTGCTATCATTTCAGTGTTCTCACTGTATATCAAGACAACTGGGTTTTTCATCCTGTAGACCACGAAGTACCAGATAAAGAGGCTTAAGAATTTATACATTTGAGGAACAAATTTAAGTATGTATTTTCTTTTTAATCCTAGAAGATAATCATGTAAATTTAGAAGACATTGTTTTGTTGAGAATGTTGTGGAAGAACTTGACTGGCCAACAACCCCATCCAACACCTTTAGGATCAATCGGAAAGCCAACTGCAAGCCAGGTCTAATCACCCAATCAGTGCCGGACTTCACAAATGCTCTTCTGGCTGAATGGAAGCAAATCCCAGAAGCAAAGCTCCAACATCTAGTATAAAGCCTTCTGAGAAAAGTAGAGGTTGTTATAGCAGAAAAGGATGGGCCAACTCCAAATTAATGTCCATAATTTTGGATGGGATGTTGGATGTCAGGTGTCCACATACATTTGGCCATATAGTGTACTACGACTTTCACTACTGCAGAATGCTGGGACATACCTGGCCAATTAGTCGGCAAAAGCAAGAGAAACAAGTCAACTGAAAAGCAACAGGAACAATATTATGCTGTTTTCACACGTGTGAGCTAACAGATAGTAAACAGCTCCAATGAAGTTCCAGACTCACAAAATAAAGTCAAGTAATTTACTGTTTGATAATTTCTCGTAAAAATGCACAGAAATAAGAGAAATTAAGTTTGGTAAAAACTTGTATTGTTTGTGTCTTTGTTCATATGCATAGGCTTACAACAATATATCGGAATCAGCATATTATTGACATACATAGTATATTAACATATTGTAGTATTCATAAAGATTAGCAGTGGCTGGGAGATCATAGGATTGGTACATCGTATAATTGATTACTTAAAAGCAAAACGGATTATAAAGCAGATAACAATTTTGTTACATTTAACAATAAAATTACTAATCATACTACTAGTGACAAAAAGGTGACAAATTTGTGACAAATTAAAAGAAAAACCAACATAAAGAGCTTTAGTAAGGTGTTGGGCCACCAGAACAGCTTCCCTACGCATGGGCATAGATTCTATAAGTCCCTGGAACTCTACTGGAGGGATGGAACACTATTCTTTCAAAAGATATTCCCTCATTTGCTGTTTTAATGATGGTAGTGGACAGCGCTGTCTAACACGTTGGTCCAAAATCTCCCATAGGAGTTCAATTGCAAATGCTATAACGTATAATTCATTTTCGTACTCATCAAACCATTCAGTGACCCTTCGTGCCCAGTGGTTCGGAGCATTGTCCTCCTGGGAGAGAACGCTCCGCAATTACAGGATATTTCGCAATTACATGGCCTATTTCTCGTTTCAAATGTATACAGAAACATATTTTGGTGGACCATTTAGGTGGAATATGAGAGAGTTTATGAACAGGTTGCCATGTTCCTCCGGTGGTTTGAAAAGCATTGGGCCAAAACCAGTCTAGACAATGAGTTGCCAGCAGTATTTCATCGTATTAAAAAGTAAAGGGACGAATTTGAGGGCTTCTTTCGATTTTGAATTGTTGTTACGTCCCCTCCCCTTTTCAATGTCCAATTTCGCAATAGATGGCAACGTTGAATCACGGTTCTAGTTACTTCATTTAGGGATGCCAACCATCCCACAAAATACGGAATTGTCCCTTATTTGGACAGTAGAATAGGCGTTCCGTATTTAACTCATGGCTACGGGACACGTTTTCATCCGTATCTTTGTGAGCGATTCCGTTTGTAGTAACCGCTGTTTTGAATACAATTCAATAGTTAGCTAGCTAGCTAGCCGGCATAATAAGCATGCTGTGAGATCATTCTGACCTAAAACCCAGAATTTTAATATTGGCTAGGTGACAAGTGACGGCAAACAAAAAAAAAAAAGCTAACTGGCATTCAAACCCGGTTTCAGAGTGTCTTGGAAAAACGCGATGTCTACACTGCTAGACCGAAACATTTTAAAAAAGCAAGACAGAGCTAGGGAGATTAATTTTATTGAGTTATGGTTTAATGTAGTTTTCTTAAATAATGTAACGACTAAAATGACCAAAATTGGTACTAATTGTATGGTATAAAACAAGAAGGAACAATTTTTTCTTGATATAATCATTGGTTTCATAGAAGTAAGGACCAGAGGTTTTTGCTTAACAACGGTGCTAATAGTAGAACTGCCATTATTTTCCAATAGCGGGACAGCCCGTCGTGGTTTATTCCTTACATATAATACAGTGGTAAGAATATATGGTAGCAGGTGTACAGTAATGATAAACTGTAATGTAGACAGGTTGTGCACTAATGTATATGCATAATGAGAACTGATAAGGACAGGTAAGTACAGGATGTAAAAAGCTACCTAACGTTAGCACCCACTGGCGCCAAACCTTGTTTTTCTTCATTCATTTAAGAATTGTAACTTAATTAGAATGACAGTTGAATAGTTTTTTTGGACTCACATCTATTCAAACAGCAAGGGACACGGCACTGCGGCACGTTGAAAAGAAGAGAGCCTCAGCCAGCGCAGCAGAGGCTTGGCCCCAGAAACAGTATTACCGGAAGGTCCATACGTCACGGCTTAACAAGTGGATAACTGCAACCAAACACTTCCTATAATTTGATCTCAGATTTTCACGTTGTTGCAGAGAAATTTTAGGACAGTCTTCTCTACAGAGCTAGTTTAATTAAGACAAACAGGTAGGTTTCAGGTCCTACGCCACTCCAAAACTTTGATTTTGCACTTGTTGTACGTCGCTCTGGATAAGAGCGTCTGCTAAATGCCTGTAATGTAATGTAATGTAATTTTGCTTCTTCTCAGCCATTATGATGTGGACTTGCTTTTGTGTTGTGGATCATTGTCTTGCTGCATTACCCAATTATGCTTCAGCTCATGGACTGATAATCAGACATTCTCTTTAAGAATTTTCTGGTACAGAGCAGAATCCATGGTCCCTTCAATAATGGCCAGCCATCCAGGTCCCAAGGCAGCAAAGCATCCCCACACTATTACACTGCCATCACCCTTGACTCTTGGTATGATGTTCTTACAGTGAAATGCAGTAAATTTGCTTTACACCAGACATACTGTGACCTGTGTAGCCCAAAAAGGTCCCCTTATGACTCATCTGTCCGTAGAACATTATCCCAAACGATTTGGAGATAAACTCCATTGTTCCATTGTTACCCATTTCTCAAAATGCATTTGCTACAGAACAAGTTTCATATTAAATTGAAGGATTCTACACCTGTGTATGTATTCTTGCACACTGCAGTGCAATCAGTTATAATAGGCAGTAAAGCAAAGCAAAAAGTGACTCCAGAAGTCACATGAGAAAATCACTGCAGAAGTAGCATAATAGAACAGAACAATGGCATAATATTACAGCATTAATGCATCAGAGGAAGGCTCCACCAGTAGGTCTGAATCCCTAGGCCGCATATGACTGACGTAATATGCCAAAAGCATCAGCATCTGAAACCCGTCTTTCAGTGCATCACGTCAACACTGAGTCCAGAGGCGGTCCGTTCCTGCCTCCAAAATTAGTGACAGGACAGAGAGGGGAGGGCCCGTGCAGGATAAAGCCTGACAGCCCATTAGGAAGAGAGGATTGCCAACCTGAAACCTGAGACAGGTATGACCTCGCCTTTACAACACTCAAAGTACAGCCATAGAATATATTCCAGGTACTTTGTTTCAAGTTGACGGCAGCTACTAGACAATACTGTGTGAGTACTAGTAACAGTACAGATCATTCAAGCCGACCTGAGAACTAAAGATGCTATGTTAATGCAACTATAATTAGATTTCTCTGATCACTCCTGAATTTCTTCCTGATTTCAGGGTCTGGACTCCGGCACTGATGGCAGAGAAAAGAAATGTGTCGTATGTACCTTTGAAGCAGCCCATCGTGTTCACAGTGGAAGGCTTCATCATAACCAGGCAGCAGGGGTACCCCCTGTTTGCGGTCTCCCTCATCGTGTACGCCGTGATGCTGCTGGGAAACATCACCGTGGTTACGGTGATAGCCACGGATGTCAAACTCCACAAGCCCATGTACATGATGATGTGCAACCTGGCAGCATGCGATCTGCTCGGGGGCACGACAGTCATGGCCCAGATGTTGCCACACTTCCTGACAGGGGCCAAGACCATCGGCTACGTGGCGGCAATAGTCCAGGCCTTCTGTGTGCACACGTATGGCTCAGCCGTTACCACTATTCTATCGGCCATGGCGTATGACCGCTACGTGGCCATATGCCAGCCGCTGCACTACCACGCCATCATGACCACTAGAAGGCTGGTTTCACTGTGTTTTGTCGCCTGGCTCATTCCAATTTGCCTGATTACGATCCTCTTCATTCTGACCGCGGGAACACCATTGTGTGGGACGTTAATCCTGCATGTCTATTGCAGCTATAGTGCTATTCACACGCTGGCATGCGTCCCCAACCCCATTAAGGACATATACGGTATGTGTACAATTTATTCCATAAGTACGGGCAGCTTCTTAGTCATTGCCTTTTCCTATGTGAAGATCTTCAAAACGTGCATCATCAAACAGGAGAAAAACAGTCGGAGCAAGGCCATACAGACGTGCGCCTCCCATCTCACTATTTATGTCCTTTTTGAGATCTCTACGTTCACCATTTTCGTTACTTACAATCTGCAAGATATCAGCCCCAACGCCAGGAAGTTCTGCGCCATTCTTTGTTTCATCTTGCCTCCCACAGTCAACCCAATCATCTATGGCATCGCCATGAAAGATATTCGCAAAAACATTGTGAAGCTTTTCAAATCCAACGTCTCCCCAAAATAGGGAAACTAGCGTGTACTACCAAGTAATCCAAATACTATTTTTAAAATGTTTAAAAGGTTTAGGTTGAAGAAAGTTGCTAAATTGGGGGGAACATGAAACTACATCTCTAAAGCATTTTCCCAGAGGAAGTGTCAGACAAACAATTTTAGCTGTAAAGTTGTGGTTCAGGGGCTGGCAAAAACAACTATCATTCTGCAAACTTTGCTACAACACTGGTATTCTTTGCTACAACATTGTTATTCTCCACACCCTTCCACAATTTCACCTCATCATTTTTCCCCCATGAACCTTTTGCATTATAAAAAGCACATCTAGCCTACATTTTAAAAACCAATAAGAAGCACTTTCCACTATCCCAGAGGAAGTGTCAGACAAACAATTTTACCTGTAAAGTTGTGGTTCAGGGGCTGGCAAAAACAATTATCATTGTGCTTCACTCCATCACTGTAAAAACTCCAAATAAAGTTTTGTGCCAGATGGGGAGAGGATACTTGAGGTGAAGTCCTACACTGGTTTTTTTTTTTTTTTTGTTGCAGTGCTGAGGACGATCATTCTGGGCACAATTTGAATCATCTTCCATCATTTTCCCCCATGCACCTTTTGCATTATAAAAAGCATAACTATTCTTCACTTTTTAGCATAAAGCACAATCATTGTAATCAATTTTTTACTTCTATTGTCTTTTGTCATATTTGGTCAGTGTGATGAAAACATAATATTACAGAATCACAATAAAAACCATTCAACACTACAGATTATGTGTATGACTGCATCCATATACCTGCTCTAATTGTTCATTCTTGCTGTGGTTTTAGCATCCTCGCTGTATATCAACAGAACCGAGTTTCGCAACCTGTAGACCAAAAATGACCAGATAAACAGGCTTAAGAATCTATACATTTGAAGAACGAATTTAAGCATGCATTTTCTTTTTAATCCTAGTAGATAATCATACAAATTTAGAAGTCTCAGATGAAAAAGATATGAAAATGGAACAATAAACATTTTTTTTATAATTACGACCCTGATAATATTATATTCAAATGTTCAAAACATTATGGTACAGTAACTTAGACTATGATGGAAATATCGTAACTGAAATGTTAATAAAATATGAATGTCCAACTCAAAGTAGGCAGTAATGCATCATACAGGAAAAATGCATGTCCTGCTTCAACAACCACAAGTGCTTCTGAGAACGTTCTCTGTAAAAAAAATTCCATACGTACACACATATCATGCTTGTGCATTGGATGCAGTCAATAGAACATGCTTGTCCTCAGTAACTAGATTAAATTCATCAAACCTTTTGCAACCATGAAAGACAAGTAATGTTCTGTTATAAATTAGCAAATACACCCAGTTCCTGTAGTTTTTTACACCACCATTTAAACAGTTTTCCATCAGCTCCCTTTTTATCAACACAAGACCATCTCCATTTTGTTTTTACCTTTTTATCAATTATGCATGCCCCCGGTTGAACTATTGAGGTCTCAATACTCTTTCATCGAATAATACCAGTTTAAATGCTAAGATAAATATATAATTTATTATCAGAAGCCATCGAAATGAAAACATGGACCAGAGTTGTATGAAATGTGTGATGATCTAACATACACTATATGACCAAAAGTATCTGGACACCCCTTGGTCTGGGGCTGCTTTTCATGGTTTTGCCTACGTCCATTGGTTCCAGTGAAGTCAAATCATAATGCTACAGCGTACAATCACATTTTAGACAATTCTGTACTTCCCCAACAGCTCGGGGAAGGCCCTTTCGTGTTTCAGCATGACAATGCCCCAGGCACACAGCACGGTCCATATAGACATTGTTTGGTCAAGAATGGTGTGGAAGAACTTGACTGGCCTACACAGACCCCTCAATCCTATCCAACACCCTTGGGATCAATTAGAAAGCCAACTGCGAGCCAGGCCTAATCACCCAATGCTCAACCTCAGTAATGCTCTTCTGGCTGAATGGAAGCAAATCCCGGCAGCAAAGCTCCAACATCTACTATAAAGCCTTCCAAGAAGAGTAGAGGTTGTTATAGCAGAAATGGATGGACCAACTCCAAATTAATGTCCATAATTTTATATGGCATGTTGGATGTCAGGTGTCCACATACATTTGGCCATATAGTGTACTACGACTTTCACTACTGCAGAATGCTGGGACATACCTGGCCAAAAAGTCAGCAAAAGAAAGAGAAACAAGTCAACAGGCCCAATCTAATGCTGTTTTCAGATATGTGAACTAACAGATAGCGAACAACTCCACTGAAGTTCCAGACTCGTAAAATGAAGTCAAGAAATTTACAATTTTGATAATTTCCTATAAAACTACACAAATATGAGAAATGATGTTTGATGTTATCACTGCAAATGCAGCATTTGCTTTTAACGCCAGACATACTGTGAACCGTATTGCCCAAAAAGGTCCCCTTATGACTCATCTGTCCATAGAACATAATCCCAAAATATTTGGGGATCAAATCTATGGTTCCATTGTTACCCTTTTCTCAAAAGGCATTTGCTACAGAACAAGATTAATATTAAATTAAAGGATTCTACACCTGTGTATGTATTCAATCAGTTAGAATAGGCAGTAAAGCAAAACAAAAAGTGATTCCAGAAGTCAATTGAGGAAATCACTGCAAAGTTTTTTCTTGTTAAATGTGAACATTCATGGCAAATGTTGATTGGTCCCAAGCCAAGAACAGAAGTGGCACAATATTACAGCATTAATGCATCTCAGAGGAAGGCTGCACCTGTGGATATGATTCACTAGGCTGCAGTAATATGTCAAAAGCAGCAGCATCTGCTACCCGTGTTTCAGTGCATTACATCATCACTGAGTCCAGGGGCGGTCCTTTCCTGCCTCCAAAATTAGTGACAGGACAGAGAAAGGAGGGCCCATGCAGGATAAAACCTGACAGCCCATTAGGAAGAGAAGACTGCCAACCTGAAACCTGAGACAGGTATGACCTCGCCTTTACAACAGTCAAAATACAGCCATAGAATATGTTGCAGGTACTTTGTTTCAAGTTGACAGCAGCTACTAGACAATACTGTGTGAGCACTGGAACAGTACAGGTCATTCGAGCAAACCTGAGAACTAAAGATGTTATTACAGCTAAAATCGGATTTCGCTGATCACTTGTGAATTTCTTCCTGATTTCAGGGTCTGGTCTCGGGCACTGACAGCTGAGATGGAAAATGTGTCGTATGCACCTTTGAAGCAGCCCATCGTGTTCACAGTGGAAGGCTTCATCATAACCAGGCAGCAGGGGTACCCCCTGTTTGTAGCCTGTCTCATCGTATACGCCATGATGCTGCTGGGAAACATCACCGTGGTTGCAGTGATCGCCGTGGATGCCAAACTCCACAAGCCCATGTACATGATGATGTGCAACTTGGCAGCATGCGATCTGCTCGGGGGCACAACAGTCATGGCCCAGCTGATGCCACACTTCTTAACAGGGGACAACACCATTGGCTACGTGGCGGCAATAGTCCAGGCCTTCTGTGTACACACATACAGCTTGGCCGTCACCACCATTCTGACGGCCATGGCATACGACCGCTATGTGGCCATCTGCCAGCCGCTGCACTACCACACCATCATGACCACCACAAGGCTGGTTTCACTGTGTTTTGTCGCCTGGCTCATTCCAATTTTCCTGATCATGATCATCTTCATTCTGAACGTGGGAACACCACTGTGTGGGACGTTAATCATGCATGTCTACTGCAGTAATCGCGCTATTCTCAGTCTGGCATGCGTCCCCACCCCCATCAACGACATATACAGTATGTGTACGGTTTATTCCGTAAGTACGAGCTGCTTCTTAGTCATTGCCTTATCCTATGTGAAGATCCTCCACACGTGCCTCATCAAACAAGACAAAAACAGTCGGAGCAAGGCCATACAGACGTGCGCCTCCCATCTCACCATTTATATCATCTTCGAGATCTCTTTGCTCATCATTCCCGTGACCTACAGGCTGGAAGAAATTAGCCCCAACGCCAAGAAGTTCTGCGCTCTTCTTACTTTCATCATGCCCCCCACAGTCAACCCAATCATCTATGGTATCTCCATGAAAGATATTCGCACAAATATTGTGAAGCTTTTCAAATACAATGTCTTGCCGAAGTAGGGAAACCAGCATGTACCTCCCAGTTATCCAAATAACATTTAAAAAAAATTTTTAGTTTTTAAATTTTATTTTTTTTTAGGTTGAAAAAATTAGGTAAAATGTTATATTTTCATCACATCTAGCTCTATGTAACTAAAACATTTTCCTAGAGGAAAAACTTTCAGACTGACCTTTTTAGCTGTAAGTTGTGGTTCAGGGGCTGGCAAAAACAACTCTTATTGTACAAACTTTGCTACAACATTGTTATTCTCCACACCCTTCCACAATTTTATTCCATCATTGTAAAAAGTCAAAATAAAGTTTTTTCCCAGCTGGGCAGAGGATACTTGAGGTGAAGTTTACAATGGTTTTTCTTTGCAGGGCTGAGGATTATCATTTCGGGCACCATTTGAATCATCTTCCATCTTTTCCCCCACGCATCTTTTGCTTTATAAAAAGCACATCTTGCTTCCATTTATTAAGCCTAAAACTATTAAGAAGCACTTTACTTCTTAAAATAAAGCACAATTGCAGTCCAGCTTTTACTTCTATAACAATAAAAACCATTCAACACTATAGATTACGTGTAAAACTGCATCCATATACCTGCTCTAATTGCCCATTCATGCTATTGTTTCAGCGATCTCGCTGTATATCAGATAAACAGACTTTAAGTTTGAGGACCAAATGTAAGCATTCTGAGTTTTTTTTGTTGTTGTTTTTTAAATCCTAAAAAGTACCTAATCAGGTAAATTTAGCAGCCTCTGACAACATTAATGAAAAATATTTGAAAATAGAACAACAATGAACATTTGATTACAATGTTAGCAGGGTGGTGGTGGGTACTACTACCCTGCTAACATTATATTCAAATGTTCAAAACATTGCGGTACAGCAACTTAAACTATGATGGAAATATCATAACTGAAATAATAAAATATGAATGTCCAATAGGCAGTTATGCATCATACATGAAAAATGCATGTCCTGCTTCAACAAACACGTGTGAGAAATTTCTCTGTAAAAACACTGCAGTCTCCTGAGCCTCGTGCCACTTCTACCTCCTGGCAATTATGGGGGGTGGTCAGGGCAAGAAACTTTAACATTTGCATCTTACAATGCAACTGGTTTTGCTACTTGCTTCGGGAGCTGCGATTGGTTTTGCTACTAACTCAGCCACTTGCATTGTGGAATGTGATTGGCTTTTCTACTTACTCAGATACTTGCGTTGTGCAATACAATTGGTTTTGCAACAACGGTCATATTCTGGTAACTGCCACTCAAGTTTCCATATTAGCCCACCTGCACGTGACAACCCTTGTAGTTTCAATATAGCAACTAGTTAGCAATTTACTTTTTAAAAGCACATAACAGCTTTGAAATTCACAGTCGAGATATTAAAGGGTGTAATTTATCTCATAGAACAAAACGTGAAACTCTATTAGGCTTACGTTAACCCCAGACCGTATTTTCAGCAGAAATCCAAATCCCTGTGAGAACAAAGCACTGGAAAACTACTGAGGGAACCCATGGCGGAAGAAACTTTCAAGTCGGTCAACAAAAAGATGCTATCACTGTAACACTCTATTGCGCCTTTTTTTTTTTTTTTACCACTTCCAACCATCCTGAAAAACAACCAAATTAAATGTTGAATATTTCAGCCATTGACTGGTGTACAGAAATGGCAGCTTTAATACAAGCAATCTACTTTGAACCAAGGTGAATATTATAAAGTTGGAATGGTATGTCTAGCTTAAAGTTTTGCTGCGCATAAATGTAGGCATAAAGAAAATAACACTGAAAAGTTTGCAAAAGGCAACTTTCTCAACAGTAGCAATGTTGTGAAAACATTCTAAAATCCTAACACTCATTGGCCCTGTACACTGAGGCACAGATCCTGCTAGACCTGTCTGTAGCATTCGACACAGTCAACCACAAACTACTCATCTCCACTTTGGCTGAGATGGGCATTTCTGTGCACAGCCATGATCCCAAACAACATTTTGAATTGATGAACACTACCAAGTAGCACCTTATAAATAGTTGGCCGGGATGTCTCACCTTTATTATTTATATGGTAGGACTCTAGTCAGACTGTTGAATTTATGTGAATTTGCATTGTACACGTAATAAAATACGATTGCCTTTCAACTGTGACTGTAATTTTGTATTTTCATATAAATGCACTTTTGTCACTTGTATCTCTTTGGTAGTTCCACTGTTACCCTTTTCTCAAAATGCATTGCTACAGAACAAGTTTCATATTAAATCGAAGGATTCTATTATTGCACACTGCAGTGCAATAAGTTATAATAGGCAGTAAAGCAAAACAAAAAGTGATTCCAGAATTCACATGAGGAAATCACTGCAAAGTTTTTTCTTGTTAAAAGTGAACATTCATGAAAAATGTGCATTAGATCCAAGCCAAGAACAGAAATAACAGCCCCAATATCACAGTAATATTCTATCTAAGAGGTAGGCTGCACTTGTGGGCCTGATTCCCTAGGCTGCATGTGACACTGCAGTAATATGTCAAAAGCAGCAGTATCTGCCACCTGTTTTCAGCGCATCACATCATCACTGGGGGTGGTCCTCCCCTGCCTGTGTGACAGGACAGAAAGGGGAGGGACCATGTAGGATAAAGCCTGAAAGCCCATCAGGAAGAGAAGACTGCAAACCTGAAACCTGAGACAGGTATGACCTTGCCTTTACACCCCTCAGCCATCGAATGTACAGCCAAGTACAGCCATCGAATGTTTCAGGTACTTTGTTTCAAGTTGAGAGCAGCTACTAGACAATACTGTGTGAGCACTAGTAACAGTACACATCATTCTAGCGGACCTGCAAACTATAGATGCTATGTTATTACAGCTATAATGAGATTTCTCTGATCACTCGTTAATTCCTTCCTGATTTCAGGGTCTGGTCTCAGGCACAGAGGGCAGAGATGGAAAATGTGTCGTATGTACCTTTGAAGCAGCCCATCGTGTTCACATTGGAAGGCTTCATCATAACCAAGCAGCAGGGGTACCCCCTGTTTGTGGTCTCCCTCAGCATGTACGCCGTGATGCTGCTGGGAAACATCACCGTGGTTACGGTGATCGCCGCGAACACCAAGCTCCACAAGCCCATGTACGTGATGATGTGCAACCTGGCAGCGTGTGACCTATTGGGGGGCACTGTAGTCCTGACCCAGCTGATGTCACACTTTTTGACAGGGGAAAAGAACATCGGCTATGCTGCGGCCATTTTCCAGGTCTTCAGTGTGCACACGTACGGTTTGGCCGTCACCACCATCCTGTCCGCCATGGCGTACGACCGCTATGTAGCCATCTGCCAGCCACTGCACTACCACGCCATCATGACCACTAGAAGGCTGGTTTCACTGTGTTTCCTGGCCTGGTTCATCGTGTTCTGTTTGGTAGCAGGCCTCCTCATTCTGAATGTGCAAACGCCGCTGTGTAGGACATTAATCATGCACGTCTACTGCAGCCATCAATCTATTCTGAGTCTGGCCTGCATCCCCAACCCCATCAGCAACACCTATACTTTGTGTTCATTTTGGTTCATAAGAACAGGCTGCTTCCTAATCATTGCTTTTTCCTATCTGAAGATCCTCCAAGCATGTGTCATGAAACAGGAGAAGAACAGTCGGGGCAAGGCCATACAGACGTGCGCCTCCCATCTCACCATTTATATCCTCTTTGAGATCTCTAGCTTCATCATTGTCGTGACCTACAGTTTCCAAGAGATTAGCTCCAATGCCAAAAAGTTCTGCGCCATTCTGTTTATTATTGTGCCCCCCATGGTCAACCCGATTATTTATGGTGTGGCCATGAAAGATATTCGCAAAAACATTGTGAAGTTTTTCAAATCCGCTGCCTTGCCGAAATAGGAAAACGAGCGACTACCCTCCAGTTTTCCAAATGCCATTTAAAAAATGTTTATTTAGGTTGAGGAAAGTTGGTTAAGTGTTATGTTTTCATCACAACCGTATCTCTAAAACATTTTCCTACAAAAAAAGTGACAAACCTTATTGAACCTTTTTTCCAAACATAGCTGTAAACTTATGGTTCGGGTGCAGGTAAGAAGAATTATCATTGTAAAAACCTTGGTACAGCATTGTTATTCTCCACACCCATCCACAACGTCACTGCATTGTAAAAAGTCGAAATAAAGTTTTATGCCAGCTCAGCAGAGGAAACTTGAGGTGAAATCCTACATTGGTTTTACTTAGCTTTGCTGAGGATGATTATTTCGGGCACAATTTCAACCATCTCCCCCCCCCCCCCCCCCCCCCCCCCACCCTCACCCCACCCAAAATATAAAACCTTTTGCTTTATAAAAAGCACAGCAACATTTTAAAGCACAATGATTGTAATCTAGTTATTAGTTCTGTTGTCCTTTGTTATATTTCAACAGTGTGAATTAAAAAATTAATTATAATGAATATTATACAATAACAATAAAAACCATTCAACACTACAAATTGTCTATGACTGCACCCAGATACCTGTCCTTTCTTGCTATTACTGCATTCATGACTCTATTTTTAAAATCGACTTCTGTATTTTTCTATGATATATTTTTTTCTTTCTTTCTGTAAAGCAATGTCAACACTCTGTGCTCTATAAAGATACAGACAAATACAGACCATTTCAACTCCCAGAAAGGAGCTAAAGGCAGTTAGCATTTCAGCACACTGTTATACTGCAGCAGATCAAAGGCTTGGAGAGGATGACTTTCAACGTAAACCATATTTAATAAAATAATTAAAATAACGTCAATTCAACTCTGCAGACACCTCCCAGCCTTGCAGTCTGGCCTTCTCAGGAAATATACAGTGTGGTTGTTACGTCCCTCCGCCTCAGGTGGGGGCGCTGGCCGTTTGGACACGCGTGTGTCTTGTTAAAGTTAATTGTGAGCACCTGTGGCGGTGCCCTTTTAAGAAGCCTGGAGTCGGCTTCTCAGGAGATGGGAGCTTTTTCTCCTCAGCTCTCGACCACGGCCGGGTCTTGATTTTATCTGGTTATTTTATTTTAGTATTCCTTATATGTAGTAAAATAAAGTTATTGGTTAGTTTTGGGAAACCTTGGTGTCGGCATCGCTTATGTTTGCGGGGCTTGAGAGCAACCGTAACATAAATGGGGGCTCGTCCGGGATTTTACCCTTTAGAGTTTACATTTTCTGTTCTTAGCCCGGTTAGCTTAGCCGCCGGGCGGGTCCAAGGGACTTGTCACTTTGTTTTTCCTTTTTTGTTTTTGGTGGTTAATATGAGTGGGGGTACGCTTCGGGGCACTGAGGTCGACTAGTTAAGTGGTCTGCTGACAGTGCTCACGAGTTTAGCGTTCAAAGTCGCCCCAAGCGCAGAAAACCACTGAAGACTAGTTTGAGTTAGAATTTTGTTTCTGTTTGGTTAGGTAGGATCGGGAAAGAACAATAGTTGAATGGTAGCGCCCCTGATTGGTTTAATCACTCTGGATTTGTATCAGCTGTTTCGTCCAGCTGGGCCGATTGAGCTGGGAAAAGGATAGAATCGTTTGACTGGTATGGTTTTTTTTTTGATAGCACTGTTCAGTTCGATAACTGAGTAACATGGACGTCTAAACATTTAGGCTACGAAAAGTTTTGGTTGGTCTCTTGTTATCGGTGCTTCGTGATAATTGTCTGTCAGCTGATCCTCCTGCACGGTGTTTTGCTGACAGCGTTCGGCCAGGTTAGACTGGTTTAGCACAGACGGTCTTCCGATTTCCTAACTTCGCGTTTATTGCTTTCTCGTTCCTTATTGTGGAGTATACTATCGTGCATTTGTCGTTTTCCGAATATTAGCCTAAGTCTCGTACCTCGTCCGTTTCGTGTTAGCCTGGTAGTGCTTCTGCTTCGGTCCTAGACTATTTATATTGCGGAACCGTCCGATAAACTGCTCAAGCCTCGAGATGTAACGTTGAGTTTGCTCGAGTGTCTGTGTACTTGCACATGGTATTATAGAATAATAGTCCTTTGCTTTTACTGAACATCCTTTCACTACCAGTATTTAATTGAATTGCCATCTATGCTATGGCTGAGTCTGGATTCGAGTAATTACTATTTGAATTCAGTCAGCTAGATGCCTCTGGATGTGCATCAGTTGTATGGCTGGCAAGTGAAAAAGTTCCTGCGGCGTCGCATGCGTGTGGCGCGCGTAGAGTTCCTGCGGCGTTGCATGCGTGCGGCGCACGTAGAATTCCTGTAGCGTTTCTGTCTGTCTCCCCTGGTTTGTCTCCCCTTGTTCCCTTTGTTTTGTTTTGGGGACTGGTGTCCCCAGCTGGTGGTGGGGGTGTTACGTCCCTCCGCCTCAGGTGGGGGCGCTGGCCGTTTGGACACATGCGTGTCTTAAAGTTAATTGTGAGCACCTGTGGCGGTGCCCTTAAGAAGCCTGGAGTCGGCTTCTCAGGAGATGGGAGCTTTTTCTCCTCACCTCTCGACCACGGCCGGGTCTTGATTTTATCTGGTTATTTTATTTTAGTATTCCTTATATGTAGTAAAATAAAGTTATTGGTTAGTTTTGGGAAACCTTGGTGTTGGCATCGCTTATGTTTGCGGGGGCTTGAGAGCAACCGTAACAGGTAATATGCAATTACATAATCAGTGCCATGCCTAAAGGTAAACTGCAGTAGATCAACAAAAATGAAGTTTATCTAATCCGATTACTCCTGGACAGGGTTGTGGGGCTTCTGGGGCCTATTCCAGCATTCACTGGACAAGACACAGGGATACACCCTGGACAGGTTACTAATTCATTGCAGGCCAAGCACACCATTCACTCACACACTCGTACCTACAGGCAATTTTGACTCTCCAATCAGCCTAACCTGAATATCTATGTACAATGGTAAGGTTATATATTTAATCACAGATATTAATAGTAGAATGACATGGTATAATTACACAAGAATTCCTCTTGTTTATTTCACTATTCACCGAACAGCGTTGAATAGTGAAAGAGTACAGTTGGTAAACACTCAAAAAATGTAACAATAAGACTGGTTTAGTAATTATATTTATCGACTCACATTAAAATTTTTGAAAATAATTTAATATTCAATATGAAACACTCCGATACAAGATCACTAGCAAGATATTAACAATACAACTGTGTTTTGTACTACATAATTCAGTGGAGCTTGAAAAAAAAAAAGTATAATAAAACTATAATGTATAGTTTATGAATACCCTTCAGTGTGGTTGCTCAGCTGTCACCAGATTTTAAAAAATTGAGAGATGTGGCATTCTAAAACTGTACCAGAGTAACTTTATGACTGCGACAACGTAATGGGATTTTGTAGACTATCAAATAGTGGCACTACTGAGTGGCAGACCACTCAAAAATAAATACTGAAAATAAAGCAGTGAATCAGTTCGAATTGAATCGTGGCCAAGGCTTTTGTGTGTGGAGTTTCCTCATGTCTGCGTGAACTTCCTCTCACAGTTCACAGGCTAATTGGAGAATTTAAATTGTCCCAAGTTATGAGTGTGAATGAATGGTGTGTGTACCCACTGATAGACTGGCAAAATGTCAAGGGTGTATTCCTGTCTATCACCCAATGAATGCTCAGATAGGCTGCAGCACCTCCCACGGCCCTGACCAGGAATAAGCGGGTATAGATAATGGATGGATTTCTGTTTTACAATGGAACATTGCCTCTGTTTGCTTCTGATTGCACTTTTCACTGTATAGTAATGTGTACTGATGCACTGCTCCGTGTGGTACTGAATAGTAAGGTGTAAAACAAGTCTTCCGTACAGAAAGACAAAAGATAGACTAAGATGACCACGGTGATCTGGGTGTAAGTATTCCAAGGATTAATTTAGTTGGTAAACTACACCATGGTGAAGCAGGATAAATCAGAAAAAAATTATTACTATTATTATTTTTATGTCTTTATTGTTGCACTATTTCATCATAAAGTTAACCACAAGAAAGAGCCAGATGCCTACGAATAGGCAATACATGTGTTAGAGGCCTGCATGAGCTTTAAAATGAGAAAGTGTTAAATACGCAAATGCGGAAAGCATTTATCCGGCGAATATTTTAGTTGCAAATAACACACAACCTGCACTCGCACCCCAGTTCTACACTATGCCTGTGTTTGAAGCTCCATTATTCTGCATTAACAAATGGCTAAATGACTAATAATATAATAAATAATAGTATTAAAAATAACAAATTAATAAAACAAATTGCTGAAAAATGTCATCCGCCGGCCATGTCTCTTGCTGAAATTGTTACATTATAGCCTAATGACCAAAAAAAACACCAATCAAATTGATGTGGAATCCCAGAGCCTTTGAAATGGCTTTGTAACCCATTCCAGACTAATGTACTTCAACAACACTCTTCCTTATCCCTTCTGGAATATCATTTGATTGTGGCATTATGTTTGTGGAAACTTTGTGGTGACTACTTCCCCCCTCTGGTTGTAAGGGTCACCATGAGTGAGGTTTAGAATCAACAGGGCTGCCTTCATCAAGCCTGGCTGAGTTAATCTAAATATGCACTAATTATCAATTAAATTTGGTTAATCAGTTGACTGAGTGACAACTACTTTTTCACACAGTTGAAACGGGTGTTTGATAGCTATGTGCATTAAATAAATGAAAATAAAAAATGTGTTTACTGATTATTCATGTTCATTTTGTCTAAAGATCTGAAACCATTCAGTGTGACAAATAAACAATAATAGAGGAAATCAGAGAGGGGGAAACATAACAGTAGTATTGTATCTCAGAGGAAGGCTCCACCGATTCCCTCGGCTCCATGTGATTCTGATGTAATATGCCAACAGCATCAGCATCTGCCATCTGTCTTTCAGGACATTACATCATCACTGAGTCTAGGGGCGGTCCTCTCCTGTCTCCAAAATGAGTGGCAGGACAGAGAGGGGAGGGCCCATGCTGGATAAAGCCTGAAAGCACATCAGGAAGAGAGGACTGCCAAGCTCAAACCTGAGACAGGTATGACCTCGCCTTTACACCACTCTAAGTACAGCAATAGAATCTTACTTTGTTTCAAGTCGAGAGCAGCTATTAGGCAATACTGTGTGAGCACTGGAACAATGCAGATCATTCTAGGAGACCGGAGAATGAAAGATATTATATTAATACAACAATATTGAAATTTCTCTGATTACTCGTGAATTTCTTCCTGATTTCAGGGTCTGGTCTCAGGCACTGATGGCTGAGATGGAAAATGTGTCGTATGTACCTTTGAAGCAGCCCATCGTGTTCACAGTGGAAGGCTTCATCATAACCAGGCAGCAGGGGTACCCCCTGTTTGTAGCCTGTCTCATCGTATACGCCGTGATGCTGCTGGGAAACATCACTGTGATTACGGTGATCGCCGTGGATGCCAAACTCCACAAGCCCATGTACATGATGATGTGCAACCTGGCAGTGTGCGATCTGCTCGGGGGCACGACAGTCATGGCCCAGCTGATGCCACACTTCTTAACAGGGAACAACACCATAGGCTACACAGCGGCCATTTTCCAGGCCTTCTGTGTACACACATACAGCTTGGCCGTCGCCACCATTCTGACGGCCATGGCATATGACCGCTATGTGGCCATCTGTCAGCCGCTGCACTACCATTCCATCATGACCACTAGGAGGCTGGTTTCACTGTGTTGTCTTGCCTGGTTCATCGTGTTCTTACTGATTGGGATTCTCCTCATTCTGAATGTGCAAATGCCACTGTGTGGGACGTTAGTCAAGCATGTCTACTGCAGCGATCAATCCATTCTGAGGCTGGCGTGCATCCCCACCCCCATCAACAACATCTACGGTTTGTGTGTAGTTTGGTCCTTAAGTACGAGCTGCTTCTTAGTCATTGCCTTTTCCTATGTGAAGATCATCCAAACATGCGTCATCAATCAGGAGAAAGACAGTCGAAGCAAGGCCATACAGACGTGCGCCTCCCATCTCACCATTTATATCCTCTTCGAGATCTCCGTGCTCATCATTAGCGTGACTTACAGTTTGAAAGACATCAGCCCCAACACCAGGAAATTTTGCGCCATTCTGTTTATTATTGTGCCCCCCACGGTAAACCCAATCATCTATGGCATCGCCATGAAAGATATTCGAACATACATTGTTAAGTTCTTCAAATCCACTGTTTCACCGAAATAGGGAGACCGGCAAATACCACTTGCTCCAGCACCTACCGCGACCCTGACCCAGAATAAATGGCTATAGATAATGGTTGGAGGGATGGATTTTTGTTTTACAATGGAACAAATCCTCTGTTTGCTTCTGATTGCACTTTTCACTGCATAATAATGTATACTGGTGCACTGCTCTGTGTGGTACTGAATGGTAAGGTGTAAAACAAGTCTTCCATACAGAAGGACAAAAGATAGACTAAGATGACCACGGTGATCTGGGTGTAAGTATTCCAAGGATCAATTTAGTTGGCAAACTATAGCATGGTTAAATCATAAATCAGGGAAAAATGAATTATTACTATTATTATTATGATTATTTTATTTACTGTATTGTTGCGCTTATATTTCATCATAAAGATAACCACAAGAAAGAGCCAGATGCCTACGAATAGGCAATACATGCGTTGGAGGCCTGCATGAAGAAATGGCTTTTAAAAGGTAAAAAACACACACGGGGAAAGCGTTTATCCGGTGAATACTTTAGTCGCAAATAACAGACATCCCGCATTCATTCGCACCCCAGTTCTACACTACGCTTGTGTTTGAAGCTCCATTATTCTGCATTGACAAATGGCCAAATGATAAAATAATAATTAATGAAATTAACAAATGACTAAAGAAAATGGCTGAAAATGTGATCCGCCTGATATGTCTCTTGCTGAAATTGTTACAATATAGCCTAATGACAACAAAAAAAAAACACTCACCAAATTGATGCAGAATCCCAGAGCTTTTGAAATGGCTTTGTAACCATTCCAGACTAATGTATTTCAACAACACTTTTCAGCATCCCTTCTGGAATATCATTTGATCGCGGCAGTATGCTTGTAGGAACTTTGTGGTGACTACTTCCCTCTGGTTGTAAGGGTCAATATGAGAGAGGTTTAGAATCAACAGGGCTGCCTTCATCAAGCCTGGCTGAATTAATCGAATTATGATCTAATAACCAGATTAAATCGGTTGATTGAGTAACAATTACTTTTTCACGTGGTTGATATGGATGTTTGATAACTTTCTGCATTACATTAAATAAATGGAAAAAAATGTGTTTCATTTTTACTCAGTTCCATTGTGTCTAATTATTACATTTTGTCAAAAGATCTGAAACCATTCAGTGTGACAAATAAGCAATAAAATAGAAGAAATCAGGAAGGGGGCAAATAATTTCACAGCACCACCTGTACTCAGTTTCAGAACTGCATTAACTATATATTTATTTCAATTTTGGATTATACATTGAGGGGTAGTTCAGGCTGTTGCACACTGTAGTGTAATAATGTTTTTGTCCTGATAGAATGGGCAGTAAGGCAAACCAAATAGTGATTTCAGAAGTCATTTGAGATAATCACTGCACTGTGTTCGTGAAAAAACTAGAAATACCGCCTCGCGGTTGTATGGAATATCAAGTCTTCAGACACCATCATGCCCTGCAGTTTGGGTTTCTCAGAAAATATATAGTATAATATGCAATTACATCATCAATGCCTCTGCCCTGCCTAACAGTAAACTGCAGAAGATCAACAAAAACCAGGTTTTTATCTAACCTTATTCCTGAACAGGGCTGTGTGAGAGCACTTGACTGAATAGCGTGCCGGTGGAGATAGCAACCCATTCACGCCTGGGTATCAGCACCTGCTACCTATTGTCTGGCAGGGGGTTTTGTGACCCAGGAAGTATAGACAAAACCAAAACATTCGAGAGCTCTCCGATCTCAATTCATAAATAGTCAAATCTAAAAATATTTCAGTCACTCGCAGTTTGGACAAAAATTAAGTACCCAGCCACACATTTTCAAGTCACTCCTCCATTGATGTTTCTCCCTGGGACAGGTTCACCATCTTTATCCAGGGGTTGAACCATACGTGCATAACGAATAAAAAAAAGATATTAATTTCACTTTTTGATTTATACAATGAGGGGTAGTTCAAGGTTATTGCACACTATTGTACACTACTTTATATTTTTCCCCAGTTAGAATGGGCAGTAAAGCAAAACAACAAGTGATTTCAGAGGTAACTAGAGAAACACTGCACTGTTTGTGAAGAAAAAAAAGTTATTATTGCTTAAGTGAACGATCATGGCAAATGTTGATTGGTCCCAAGCCAAGAACAGAAATAGCACTATATCACAGAAACAATGTATCTAAGAGGGAGGCTGTACCTGTGGGCCTGATTCCCTAGGCTGCATATGACATAGCAGTAATACGTCAAAAGCAGCAGCGGGGGCAGTTTTCTCCTCCCTCCAAAGTGAGTGACGGGACAGAGAGGGGAGGGCCCATGCAGGATAAAGCCTGAAAGCCCATCAGGAAGAGAGGACTGCCAACCTGAAACCTGAGACAAGTATGACCTCGTATTTACACTACTCTAAGTACAGCAATAGAATCTTACTTTGTTTCAAGTTGACAGCAGCTATTGGACAATACTGTGCGAGCACTGGTAATGCTGATCATTCTACTTGACCTAAGAACTAAAGACATTATATGACAGCCGTAATCGGATTTCTCTCATCACGCGTGTGAACTTCTTACTGTTTTCAGGCTCTGGTTTTAGGCACTGATGGCAGAGATGGAAAATGTGTCGTATGTACCTTTGAAGCAGCCCATAGTGTTCATAGTAGAAGGTTTCATCATAACCAGGCAGCAGGGGTACCCCTTGTTTGTAGCCTGTCTCATCGTATACGCCATGATGCTGCTGGGAAATATCACCATGGTTACAGTGATAGCCACGGATGCCAAGCTCCACAAGCCCATGTACATGATGATGTGCAACCTGGCAGTGTGCGATCTGCTCGGGGGCACGACGGTCATGGCCCAGCTGATGTCACACTTCCTAACAGGGGATAAAACCATCGGCTACGTGGCAGCAATAGTCCAGGCCTTCTGTGTTCACACGTACGGCTTGGCTGTTGCCACCATTCTATCCGCCATGGCGTACGACCGCTACGTTGCCATCTGCCAGCCGCTGCACTACCACGCCATCATGACCACTACGAGGCTGGTTTCGCTGTGTTTTCTGGCCTGGTTCATCGCAGTCTGCATAGTCGTGATCCTCCTCATTCTGAACGTGGGAACTCCATTGTGTGGGACATTAATCATACACGTCTACTGCAGTAATGGAGCCATTCTGAGGCTGGCATGCATACCCACCCCCATCAACAACATCTACGATTTGTGTTCACTTTGGTCCTTAAGAATAGGGTGCTTCTTAGTCATTGCATTTTCCTATCTGAAGATCCTCAAAACGTGCATCATCAAACAGGAGAAAAACAGTCGGAGCAAGGCCATACAGACGTGCACCTCCCACCTCACCATTTATGTCCTCTTTGAGATCTCCGGTTTAATCATCATCTTGACCTACAGGCTGCAAGAGATCAGCCCCAACGCCAAGAAGTTCTGCACCATTTTTATTTTCATCGTGCCCCCCATCATCAACCCAATCATCTATGGCATCGCCACGAAAGATATTCGCACAAATATTGTTCAGTTTTTCAAATCCACTGTCTCAACAAAAATAGGGTAACCAGCCAGTACCACCCAGTTATCCAAATAATATTTTAAAAATGTATTTTTTTGGTTGAGGAAAGTAGGTAAAGTGTTATCTTCACATCACAACTCTGTCTCTAAAATATTTTCCAACAAAAAAGTGTCAGATGGATCTTTTTTCAAACAGTCGTAAAGTTACGGTTCACAGGTTGGTAAAAACAATTATCATTTTAAAAAAACCTTGCTATAGCACTGTTATTCTCTACACTGTAATTTACCTGTGGTTAAACCAAAGGTTAAACCTGTGTGTGATATGGTTACAGAGACAGCACACACAGGAATTCATTATACTGTTTTGTCATGATTGTGTCTTTATTTGATGTTGGGGTTTTTCTTGTATATGAGAGAAGTGCATCATTGACAAGTTTTGGTTTCTTACCGTTGGTGACCCTGAACCAGCATTTTGTGTATCTGAGGTATTTCTTACAACACCCTTTCGTAAATTCACGGCATTCAGGTAAAACGTCTCAATGAAGTTATGTGCCAGCTGGGCAAAGGATAATAATTTCTGGCACAATCTGAATCATCCTCCATCTGTTTTTTCCCCATGACCTTTGCCTAATTTTGCAAACTAAAAAGCTATTAACTTTTTTAAATAAAGCATAATAATTGCATTCTAGTTTTTAGTTTTGTTCTTTGTCATTTTATTAGTGTGAGTTTAAAACAGAATATTACAGAACAATAAAAACCATTCAACATTACAGATGGTATGTAAGACTGCAACCACATACCTGAAACTCAGATTCAGGAGAAACACTTGAAATACTCTCTCACAAATATATGAGGGGGAATTGGAATTTTCTTATCCAGTCAACATGTGTTTTGTGGATTTGGAGAAAGCATAATGACCGGATTCCTCTGGGTATCTTGTAGGTGGTGCTGTGGGTGTATCGGGTGCCAGGGACACTACTGCAAACCATTCAATCCATGTACACTGAGAGCAACAGCTGCGTTTGCATGTTTGGCATTAAGCCAAGCTCGTACAATGCAGGTGTTGGACTCTGCCAAGGATGTGCCTAGTCTCCCCTACTGTTCCTGGTGTTCATGAACAAGGCCCCAAGGTGCCACCAAGTTCTGGAGGGTGTCTGGTTTTGGGACATAGGGGTGGCATCTCTGCAGTTTGCAGATCAATCAATCAACCTTTATTTCAGCGTGAGAAACCATTGAGGAAGAATCCTCATTTACAATGGTGTCAAGTTACTGAGATTGAAACACAGACAAATTTGAAAAACATATATTAAAAAAGTGTGATAAAAAGAAAAAATGTAAAACATTTAGTATAAAAACAATCGCAAGTTAGTAAGTGCAACAGAATTTAAGGACTAAGAATTAGAAATCGTTAAAAATTCAAACAGAAATTAAAAACAGTTACACTCTGACTTAAGCTCAGAGATCAGAGTTCTGACCTGTGAAGTGGCAGCAATGATTTTAGATTTAAAGTGCTCTGTATTTTATTTCAAATGTATGGGGCACAATAACTGAAGACAATTTTTATAAGGTCAGTTCTCACTGGTCATACATGTAGGGTAAGCCTATTTTGAGAACGCGCACTATGATATTTAGTGTACTGGATTCAAAAAAGGTGAGATATATAGTGGTTGTTCATTTAATAATGCTTTATAAATAAATGTTAATTATGCTCTCTTCTTACTGATAGAGATGACCACCCAACCTGTGCATACAGGGGACAATGGTGTGTGTTATTGCCGTCACAGGTGATAAATCTTAGTGTTAAGTGGGAAACAGCATCTAATTACTTCAGAGTAGTAGCAACGCTCAAACGCATATTTTATCTCCATAATCCAGTACAGATTAAAATAGTGATTCTATTTTATTTCAGTGGAGCCTAGGAAAACAACACTTATTTCTAAATAGAAAGCCTAGTTTTGTCTGCAATTTTGTAACTAGTTTGGTAACATAAAATTTAAAACTGAGTTTTTCATCAACCCAGATTCCTAGATATTTATATTGAGGGACTCTCTCAATATGTGTGCCATCGAAAAGAATGAATGATTGGAATCAGTACACTTAGCCTTTGAGAACAATATCCACTTGGTTTTTTTTTTTGGAATTTAGAACTAGCTTGAAGTTGAATAGTTAATATTAAAGCGTATTAAAAAAAGTGTTGCAGGTTTTCAATGGCTGCTTGTATGGAATTTGCAGAACAATACAAAATTGTACCTGGAATTTGCATGAATCCAATGGAGATACAATGTCATTCATATAAATTGGAAAAAAGTATACCAGTCCCAAAAGAGAACACTGGGGAACACCCTTCATTATTTAGATATATTTTCTATATACATATATATATATATATATATATATATATATATATAAAATATATCCATTACTGTCGGTGCACGGCAGTGTTTGCATGTTGTAGCTGGTGCACCGCCGTGCGCACGCACCAATCCGTGTATCGGCACGCGAAACAAGAATCAGGATTGAGGAATGGCAACACGACGGGACTAGAGTAAGTTTTGAAATAATACCGATGATCTTGTTTTGATTTCGATTTGACTCAAACATTATTGACTCCTGTAATAATCCAGGACAGTAAAAGCGGGCTAAGCAAGGGAAGTTCATACAGCACATTGCATAGCACATTTCATACACGCAGCAGGCATTCAAGAAAAAGATTGTGTGATTTGAGTAATGGGGGGCCGGTGCCCCAGTAGAGCTTTATGTCTAGCAACTCCCCCCCCCCCCCCCCGCCCCCCCCCCATCGTAACCCATTGCTCAAAACACATTCCTACAAAACAAGTTTCAATAAACTGAAAGATTCTACACAAGTGAATGTATTCAATTTCTGAACTGAATATAATTCTTTATGAACAATATTCATTTCATTTTTGAATCAATACATTGAGAGGTAGTTCAAGGTTATATTACAGTGTAGTCATGTTTTTTGCACTGTTAGAATGGGAAGTAAAGTAAAAAAGTGTTTTCAGGAGTCGCTCGAGATCATTACAGCACTGTATTTGCGAAGAAAAGTTTTTTTTTTTTCTTGTTGAAGGGCCTGATTCCCCAGGCTGCATGTGACACTGCAGTATTATTTCAAAAGCAGCTGCATCTGCAATCCGTGTTTCACTGCATTACATCATCATTGTATCCGGGGGTGGTCCTATCCTGTCTCTAAAATGAGTGACAGGACAGAGAGTGACATGACAGAAAGGGGAGGGCTCATGCAGGATAAAGTCTGAAAGCCCATCAGGAAGAGAAGACTGCCAACCTGAAACCTGAGACAAGTATGACCTCGTATTTACACTACTCTAAGTACAGCAATAGAATCTTACTTTGTTTCAAGTTGACAGCAGCTATTGGACAATACTGTGTGAGCACTGGTAATGCTGATCATTCTACTTGACCTAAGAACGAAAGACATTATATGACAGCCGTAATCACGTGGGAACTTCTTACTGTTTTCAGGCTCTGGTCTTAGGCACTGATGGCAGAGATGGAAAATGTGTCGTATGTACCTTTGAAGCAGCCCATAGTGTTCATAGTAGAAGGTTTCATCATAACCAGGCAGCAGGGGTACCCCTTGTTTGTAGCCTGTCTCATCGTATACGCCATGATGCTGCTGGGAAACATCACCGTGGTTACAGTGATAGCCACGGATGCCAAGCTCCACAAGCCCATGTACATGATGATGTGCAACCTGGCAGTGTGCGATCTGCTCGGGGGCACGACAGTCATGGCCCAGCTGATGCCACAGTTCCTGACAGGAGACAAGACCATTGGCTACGTGGCAGCAATAGTCCAGGCCTTCTGTGTGCACACATATGGCTCAGCCGTTACCACTATTCTATCTGCCATGGCGTATGACCGCTACGTTGCCATCTGCCAGCCGCTGCACTACCACACCATCATGACAACTACGAGGCTGGTTTCACTGTGTTTTCTGGCCTGGTTCATCGCAGTCTGCTTAGTCGTGATCCTCCTCATTCTGAACGTGGGAACTCCATTGTGTGGGACATTAATCATGCACGTCTACTGCAGTAATGGAGCCATTCTGAGGCTGGCATGCATACCCACCCCCATCAACAACATCTACGATTTGTGTTCACTTTCGTCCTTAAGAATAGGCTGCTTCTTAGTCATTGCATTTTCCTATCTGAAGATCCTCAAAGTGTGCATCATCAAACAGGAGAAAAACAGTCGGAGCAAGGCCATACAGACGTGCACCTCCCACCTCACCATTTATGTCCTCTTTGAGATCTCCGGTTTAATCATCTTCTTGACCTACAAGCTGCAAGAGATCAGCCCCAACACCAAGAAGTTCTGCACCATTTTTATTTTCATCGTGCCCCCCATCATCAACCCAATCATCTATGGCATCACCACGAAAGATATTCGCACAAATATTGTTCAGTTTTTCAAATCCACTGTCTCAACAAAAATAGGGTAACCAGCCAGTACCACCCAGTTATCCAAATAACATTTTTACAATGTATTTTTTTGGTTGAGGAAAGTAGGTAAAGTGTTATCTTCACATCACAACTGTGTCTCTAAAATATTTTCCAACAAAAAAGTGTCAGATGGATCTTTTTTCAAACAGTCGTAAAGTTACGGTTCACAGGTTGGTAAAAACAATTATCATTTAAAAAAAACCTTGCTATAGCACTGTTATTCTCTACACTGTAATTTACCTGTGGTTAAACCAAAGGTTAAACCTGTGTGTGATATGGTTACAGAGACAGCACACACAGGAATTTGTTATACTGTTTTGTCATGATTGTGTCTTTATTTGATGTTGGGGTTTTTCTTGTATATGAGAGAAGTGCATCATTGACAAGTTTTGGTTTCTTACCGTTGGTGACCCTGAACCAGCATTTTGTGTATCTGAGGTGTTTCTTACAACACCCTTTCATAAATTCACGGCATTCAGGCAAAACGTCTCAATGAAGTTATGTGCCAGCTGGGCAAAGGATAATAATTTCTGGCACAATCTGAATCATCCTCCATCTGTTTTTTCCCCATGACCTTTGCCTAATTTTGCAAACTAAAAAGCTATTAACTTTTTTAAATAAAGCATAATAATTGCATTCTAGTTTTTAGTTTTGTTCTTGTCATTTTATTAGTGTGAGTTTAAAAGAGAATATTACAGAACAATAAAAAGCATTCAGCATTACAGATTGTATGTAAGACTGCAACCAGATACCTGAAACTCAGATTCAGGAGGAACACTTGAAATACTCTCTCACAAATATATGAGGGGGAATTGGAATTTTCTTATCCAGTCAACATGTGTTTTGTGGATTTGGAGAAAGCACAATGACCGGATTCCTCTGGGTATCTTGTAGGTGGTGCTGCGGGTGTATTGAGTGCCAGGGACACTACTGCAAACCATTCAATCCATGTACACTGAGAGCAACAGCTGCGTTTGCATGTTTGGCATTAAGCCAAGCTCGTACAATGCAGGTGTTGGACTCTGCCAAGGATGTGCCTAGTCTCCCCTACTGTTCCTGGTGTTCATGAACAAGGCCCCAAGGTGCCACCAAGTTCTGGAGGGTGTCTGGTTTTGGGACATAGGGGTGGCATCTCTGCAGTTTGCAGATCAATCAATCAACCTTTATTTCAGCGTGAGAAACCATTGAGGAAGAATCCTCATTTACAATGGTGTCAAGTTACTGAGATTGAAACACAGACAAATTTGAAAAACATATATTACAAAAGTGTGATAAAAAGAAAAAATGTAAAACATTTAGTATAAAAACAATCGCAAGTTAGTAAGTGCAACAGAATTTAAGGACTAAGAATTAGAAATCGTTAAAAATTCAAACAGAAATTAAAAACAGTTACACTCTGACTTAAGCTCAGAGATCAGAGTTCTGACCTGTGAAGTGGCAGCAATGATTTTAGATTTAAAGTGCTCTGTATTTTATTTCAAATGTATGGGGCACAATAACTGAAGACAATTTTTATAAGGTCAGTTCTCACTGGTCATACATGTAGGGTAAGCCTATTTTGAGAACGCGCACTATGATATTTAGTGTACTGGATTCAAAAAAGGTGAGATATATAGCGGTTGTTCATTTAATAATGCTTTATAAATAAATTTTAATTATGCCCTCTTCTAACTGATAGAGATGACCACCCAACCTGTGCATACAGGGGACAATGGTGTGTGTTATTGCCGTCACAGGTGATAAATCTTAGTGTTAAGTGGGAAACAGCATCTAATTACTTCAGAGTAGTAGCAACGCTCAAACGCATATTTTATCTCCATAATCCAGTACAGATTAAAATAGTGATTCTATTTTATTTCAGTGGAGCCTAGGAAAACAACACTTATTTTTAAATAGAAAGCCTAGTTTTGTCTGCAATTTTGTAACTAGTTTGGTAACATGAAATTTAAAACTGAGTTTTTCATCAACCCAGATTCCTAGATATTTATATTGAGGGACTCTCTCAATATGTGTTCCATCGAAAAGAATGAATGATTGGAATCAGTACACTTAGCCTTTGAGAACAATATCCATTCGTTTTTTTTTTTTGGAATTTAGAACTAGCTTGAAGTTGAATAGTTGATATTAAAGCGTATTAAAAAAGTGTTGCAGGTTTTCAATGGCTGCTTGTATGGAATTTGCAGAACAATACAAAATTGTACCTGGAATTTGCATGAATCCAATGAAGATACAATGTCATTCATATAAATTGGAAAAAAGTATACCAGTCCCACAAGAGAACCCTGGGGAACACCCTTCATGATTTAGATATATTTTATATATACATATATATATATATATATATATATATATAAAATATATCCATTACCGTCAGTGCACGGCAGTTTGCATGTTGTAGCTGGTGAACCGCCGTGCGCACGCACCAATCCGTGTATCGGCACGCGAAACAAGAATCAGGATTGAGGAATGGCAACACGACGGGACTAGAGTAAGTTTTGAAATAATACCGATGATCTTGTTTTGATTTCGATTTGACTCAAACATTATTGACTCCTGTAATAATCCAGTACAGTAATAGCGGGCTAAGCAAGGGAAGTTCATACAGCACATTGCATAGCACATTTCATACACGCAGCAGGCATTCAAGAAAAAGATTGTGTGATTTGAGTAATGGGGGGCCCCAGTAGAGCTTTAAGTCTAGCACCCCCCCCCCCCCCCCCCCCCCCCCATCGTAACCCATTGCTCAAAACAAATTCCTACAAAACAAGTTTCAATAAACTGAAAGATTCTACACAAGTGAATGTATTCAATTTCTGAACTGAATATAATTCTTTATGAACAATATTCATTTCATTTTTGAATCAATACATTGAGAGGTAGTTCAAGGTTATATTACAGTGTAGTCATGTTTTTTGCACTGTTAGAATGGGAAGTAAAGTAAAAAAGTGTTTTCAGGAGTCATTCGAGATCATTACAGCACTGTATTTGTGAAGAAAAGTTTTTTTTTTTTCTTGTTGAAGGGCCTGATTCCCCAGGCTGCATGTGACACTGCAGTATTATTTCAAAAGCAGCTGCATCTGCAATCCGTGTTTCACTGCATTACATCATCATTGTATCCGGGGGTGGTTCTATCCTGTCTCTAAAATGAGTGACAGGACAGAAAGGGGAGGGCCCATGCAAGATAAAGCCTGAAAGCCCATCAGGAAGAGAGGACTGCCAACCTGAAACCTGAGACAAGTATGACCTCGTATTTACACTACTCTAAGTACAGCAATAGAATCTTACTTTGTTTCAAGTTGACAGCAGCTATTAGACAATACTGTGTGAGCACTGTTAATGCTGATCATTCTACTTGACCTAAGAACGAAAGACATTATATTACAGCCGTAATCGCATGTGAACTTCTTACTGTTTTCAGGCTCTGGTCTTAGGCACTGATGGCAGAGATGGAAAATGTGTCGTATGTACCTTTGAAGCAGCCCATAGTGTTCATAGTAGAAGGTTTCATCATAACCAGGCAGCAGGGGTACCCCCTGTTTGTGGCCTCGCTCATCGTATACGCTGTGATGCTGCTGGGAAACATCACCGTGGTTACGGTGATAGCCACGGATGCCAAACTCCACAAGCCCATGTACATGATGATGTGCAACCTGGCAGTATGCGATCTGCTCGGGGGCACGACAGTCATGGCCCAGCTGATGCCACACTTCCTGACAGGAGACAAGACCATCGGCTACGTGGCGGCAATAGTCCAGGTCTTCTGTGTGCACACGTATGGCTCGGCCGTTACCACTATTCTATCGGCCATGGCGTATGACCGCTACGTTGCCATATGCCAGCCGCTGCACTACCACACCATCATGACCACTACGAGGCTGGTTTCACTGTGTTTTCTGGCCTGGTTCATCGCAGTCTGCTTAGTCGTGATCCTCCTCATTCTGAACGTGGGAACTCCATTGTGTGGGACATTAATCATGCACGTCTACTGCAGTAATGGAGCCATTCTGAGGCTGGCATGCATACCCACCCCCATCAACAACATCTACGATTTGTGTTCACTTTGGTCCATAAGAATAGGCTGCTTCTTAGTCATTGCATTTTCCTATCTGAAGATCCTCAAAGTGTGCATCATCAAACAGGAGAAAAACAGTCGGAGCAAGGCCATACAGACGTGCACCTCCCACCTCACCATTTATGTCCTCTTTGAGATCTCCGGTTTAATCATCTTCTTGACCTACAAGCTGCAAGAGATCAGCCCCAACACCAAGAAGTTCTGCACCATTTTTATTTTCATCGTGCCCCCCATCATCAACCCAATCATCTATGGCATCGCCACGAAAGATATTCGCACAAATATTGTTCAGTTTTTCAAATCCACTGTCTCAACAAAAATAGGGTAACCAGCCAGTACCACCCAGTTATCCAAATAACATTTTTACAATGTATTTTTTTGGTTGAGGAAAGTAGGTAAAGTGTTATCTTCACATCACAACTGTGTCTCTAAAATATTTTCCAACAAAAAAGTGTCAGATGGATCTTTTTTCAAACAGTCGTAAAGTTACGGTTCACAGGTTGGTAAAAACAATTATCATTTTAAAAAAACCTTGCTATAGCACTGTTATTCTCTACACTGTAATTTACCTGTGGTTAAACCAAAGGTTAAACCTGTGTGTGATATGGTTACAGAGACAGCACACACAGGAATTCGTTATACTGTTTTGTCATGATTGTGTCTTTATTTGATGTTGGGGTTTTTCTTGTATATGAGAGAAGTGCATCATTGACAAGTTTTGGTTTCTTACCGTTGGTGACCCTGAACCAGCATTTTGTGTATCTGAGGTGTTTCTTACAACACCCTTTCATAAATTCACGGCATTCAGGTAAAACGTCTCAATGAAGTTATGTGCCAGCTGGGCAAAGGATAATAATTTCTGGCACAATCTGAATCATCCTCCATCTGTTTTTTCCCCATGACCTAATTTTGCAAACTAAAAAGCTATTAACTTTTTTAAATAAAGCATAATAATTGCATTCTAGTTTTTAGTTTTGTTCTTTGTCATTTTATTAGTGTGAGTTTAAAACAGAATATTACAGAACAATAAAAAGCATTCAGCATTACAGATTGTATGTAAGACTGCAACCAGATACCTGAAACTCAGATTCAGGAGGAACACTTGAAATACTCTCTCACAAATATATGAGGGGGAATTGGAATTTTCTTATCCAGTCAACATGTGTTTTGTGGATTTGGAGAAAGCATAATGACCGGATTCCTCTGGGTATCTTGTAGGTGGTGCTGTGGGTGTATCGAGTGCCAGGGACACTACTGCCAACCATTCAATCCATGTACACTGAGAGCAACAGCTGCGTTTGCATGTTTGGCATTAAGCCAAGCTCGTACAATGCAGGTGTTGGACTCTGCCAAGGATGTGCCTAGTCTCCCCTACTGTTCCTGGTATTCATGAACAAGGCCCCAAGGTGCCACCAAGTTCTGGAGGGTGTCTGGTTTTGGGACATAGGGGTGGCATCTCTGCAGTTTGCAGATCAATCAATCAACCTTTATTTCAGCGTGAGAAACCATTGAGGAAGAATCCTCATTTACAATGGTGTCAAGTTACTGAGATTGAAACACAGACAAATTTGAAAAACATATATTAAAAAAGTGTGATAAAAAGAAAAAATGTAAAACATTTAGTATAAAAACAATCGCAAGTTAGTAAGTGCAACAGAATTTAAGGACTAAGAATTAGAAATCGTTAAAAATTCAAACAGAAATTAAAAACAGTTACACTCTGACTTAAGCTCAGAGATCAGAGTTCTAACCTGGTCAAGTGGCAGCAATGATTTTAGATTTAAAGTGCTCTGTATTTTATTTCAAATGTATGGGGCACAATAACTGAAGGCAATTTTTATAAGGTCAGTTCTCACTGGTCATACATGTAGGGTAAGCCTATTTTGAGAACGCGCACTATGATATTTAGTGTACTGGATTCAAAAAAGGTGAGATATATAGTGGTTGTTCATTCAATAATGCTTTATAAATAAATTTTAATTATGCTCTCTTCTTACTGATAGAGATGACCACCCAACCTGTGCATACAGGGGACAATGGTGTGTGTTATTGCCGTCACAGGTGATAAATCTTAGTGTTAAGTGGGAAACAGCATCTAATTACTTCAGAGTAGTAGCAACGCTCAAACGCATATTTTATCTCCATAATCCAGTACAGATTAAAATAGTGATTCTATTTTATTTCAGTGGAGCCTAGGAAAACAACACTTATTTCTAGAAAGCCTAGTTTTGTCTGCAATTTTGTAACTAGTTTGGTAACATAAAATTTAAAACTGAGTTTTTCATCAACCCAGATTCCTAGATATTTATATTGAGGGACTCTCTCAATATGTGTGCCATCGAAAAGAATGAATGATTGGAATCAGTACACTTAGCCTTTGAGAACAATATCCATTTGTTTTTTTTTGGAATTTAGAACTAGCTTGAAGTTGAATAGTTGATATTAAAGCGTATTAAAAAAGTGTTGCAGGTTTTCAATGGCTGCTTGTATGGAATTTGCAGAACAATACAAAATTGTACCTGGAATTTGCATGAATCCAATGGAGATACAATGTCATTCATATAAATTGGAAAAAAAGTATACCAGTCCCAAAAGAGAACCCTGGGGAACACCCTTCATGATTTAGCCGCATGTTGTAGCTGGTGCACCGCCGTGCGCACGCACCAATCCGTGTATCGGCACGCGAAACAAGAATCGGGATTGAGGAATGATAGCATGACGGGACTAGAGTAAGTTTTGAAATAATACCGATGATCTTGTTTTGATTTCGATTTGACTCAAACATTATTGACTCCTGTAATAATCCAGTACAGTAATAGCAGGCTAAGCAAGGGAAGTTCATACAGCACATTGCATAGCACATTTCATACACGCAGCAGGCATTCAAGAAAAAGATTGTGTGATTTGAGTAATGGGGGGCCGGTGCCCCAGTAGAGCTTTATGTCTAGCACCCCCCCCTCCCCCCCCCGCCTCCCCCCCATCGTAACCCATTGCTCAAAACACATTCCTACAAAACAAGTTTCAATAAACTGAAAGATTCTACACAAGTGAATGTATTCAATTTCTGAACTGAATATAATTCTTTATGAACAATATTCATTTCATTTTTGAATCAATACATTGAGAGGTAGTTCACGGTTATATTACAGTGTAATCATGTTTTTTGCACTGTTAGAATGGGAAGTAAAGTAAAAAAGTGTTTTCAGGAGTCGCTCGAGATCATTACAGCACTGTATTTGTGAAGAAAAGTTTTTTTTTTTTCTTGTTGAAGGGCCTGATTCCCCAGGCTGCATGTGACACTGCAGTATTATTTCAAAAGCAGCTGCATCTGCAATCCGTGAGCAGCTGCATCTGCAATCCGTGTTTCACTGCATTACATCATCATTGTATCCGGGGGTGGTTCTATCCTGTCTCTAAAATGAGTGACAGGACAGAGAGTGACATGACAGAAAGGGGAGGGCTCATGCAGGATAAAGTCTGAAAACCGATCAGGAAGAGAGGACTGCCAACCTGAAACCTGACAGGTATGACCTCGCCTTTATACCACGCAAAGTACAGCCATAGAATATGTTTCAGGTACTTAGCGAGCAGATATTAGATAATACTGTGAGCACAGCTAACGAAGTAGATAATCGTAGCAGACCTGAGAACTAAAGATGTTATTACAGCAGTAGTTGGATATCTCTGAACACGTGTAAAAAGCACATCAGGAAGAGAGGACTGCCAACCTGAAACCTGAGACAGGTATGATCTCGCCTTCACACCACTCTAAGTACAGCAATAGAATCTTACTTTGTTTTAAGTCGAGAGCAGCTATTAGACAATACTGTGTGAGCACTGGAACAATGCAGATCATTTTATGAGACCGGAGAATGAAAGATATTATATTAATACAACGATATTGAAATTTCTCTGATTACTCGTGAATTTCTTCCTGATTTCAGGGTCTCGTCTCAGGCACTGATGGCAGAGACGGAAAATGTGTCGTATGTACCTTTGAAGCAGCCCATCGTGTTCACAGTGGAAGGCTTCATCATAACCAGGCAGCAGGGGTACCCCCTGTTTGTGGCCTCGCTCATTGTGTACGCCGTGATGCTGCTCGGAAACATCACCGTGGTTACGGTGATAGCCACGGATGCCAAACTCCACAAGCCCATGTATGTGATGGTGTGCAACCTGGCAGTGTGCGATCTGCTCGGATGCACGACAGTCATGACCCCGCTGATGTCACACTTCGTAACAGGGAACAACACCACCGCCTACGCTGCAGCCATTTTCCAAGCCTTCTGTGTGCACACATACGGCTTGGCCGTCGCCACCATTCTGGCAGTCATGGCGTATGACCGCTATGTGGCCATCTGTCAGCCGCTGTACTACCACACCATCATGACTAATAGGCGGCTGGTTTCACTGTGTTTCCTGGTCTGGTTCATTACGGTCTGCCTGGTCGTGATACTCCTCATTCTGAATGTGCAAACGCCATTGTGTGGGACGTTAATCACACATGTCTACTGCAGTAATGGAGCCATTCTGAGGCTGGCGTGCATCGCCACCCCCATCATCAACATCTACGAAATGTCTTCACTCTGGATCATAAGAACGGGCGGCATCTTAGTCATTGCCTTTTCCTATCTGAAGATCCTCAAAGCGTGCATCATCAAACAGGAGAAAAACTGTCGGAGCAAGGCCATACAGACATGCGCCTCCCATCTCACCATTTATATCCTCTTTGAGGTCTCAATTTTAATCATTGTCATGACCTACAGGCTGCAAGAGATCAGCCCCAATGCCAAGAAAGTCTGCGCCATTCTTACTTTCATCATGCCCCCGACAGTCAACCCAATCATCTATGGCATTGCCATGAAAGACATTCGCAAAAAAATTGTGAAGTTTTTCAAATCAACTGTCTCGCCGAAATAGGAAAACCAGCCAGTGCCATCCAGTTATCCAAATAACATTTTTAAAATGTATGGACGGAGTGTGGCACAGTGGGTAAGGAACTGGGCTTGTAACCAAAAGGTCGCAGGTTCGATTCCCGGGTAAGGACACTGCTGTTGTACCCTTGAGCAAGGTACTTAACCTGCATTGCTTCAGTATATATCCAGCTGTATAAATGGATACAATGTAAAGTGCTATGTAAAAAGTTGTGTAAGTCGCTCTGGATAAGAGCGTCTGCTAAATGCCTGTAATGTAATGTAATTTATTCACATTGAGGAAAGTGGGCAAAGTGTTATCTTCTCATCCCAACAATGCCCCATAGAAAAGTGTCAGAGGATTTTTTATCCAACTGGCCAAAAGATTATGGTTCACAGGCTGGTAAAAACAATGGGCCTCATTCACGAAACATGCATACAATTACCTTTGATTGTAAAGTGTGTGTAAGAACGTTTCCACAAACATTTCGGCATTCATAATTTTTTTTCATATTTGTATTTGTCCATGGCGGTTTCCTTATGCTAATCACATGAACAAGACTGCACATTAACAGTCAGCATTCATACACCTGGTTTATGCACAGAAACAAGAAGTCTGCACATGTGTAAAGAATCCCATTTTGGTTTTTCATAGGAACATTTTTAAGAACAAAAATAAGAATAATTTATGTGAATGAGGCCCAATGATCATTGTAAAAGCCTTGCTACGGTACTGTTATTCTCCACACCCTTCCACAAGTTCACTGTATCATAGTAAAAAGTGGCCATAGAGTTTAGTGCCAGCTGGTCAGAGGACAATTGAGGTGAAGTCCTACACTGGATTCCCTTTGCTGATGAGGATTATCATTTCTTGCACAATATGAACCATCTCTACCTTTTTTGCTCCCCAAGAAGAAATTTACTTTTTTAAATAAAGCACAATGATTGCAATCAAGTTTTTTGTTCTGTTGTCCTTTGTCACATTTTATTAATGTGAGTTTAAAAGAGAAAATTATACAATAAAAACCATCATAGATGTGAATGCATACGGCCTGTAAATCCCAGCTGCCTATAAACCCTTCTGCTAAGCAGTACGCAAGAAGGAAACCTCAAAATAAGTTATTTTCCATCAGTAAAAGCGCCGCTTGCAGCGCATGATCGAATCCAACCCGTGGTACCCCCACAGGGCCAACGCACAGCTGGCTTTACCTTGCTCAGGGATATGGGAGAGATACAGTCGGAAGGGAAATAGCAATGTTCACTGCTCGAGGGCCTCCTGCTGGCTGTCAAGGAGAGCCCACGGCTTTCTTGCTGCGCAGGCTTGTGAAGGGGTCTCCTCCGTGCCTGTTCTGCGTGGGCACGGCGTGCGGCTGCTGTGTGAAAAGAAGCGGCTAGCTGGCAGTCGTGTCATTCAGAGAACAGCGGATCGCCTTCATTCTCCAGAGCCAGCAGCAGGGCCAGTATATGAGCACGAGTGAACATAGTTCATGAACTGGACATTCCAAATTCGGGTGGAATTAATGATGCAACCTTTTTTCTCCACGTCCCTCCCACCCATCCACCTCCCACTTTGCAAAATGATTGGATAGACGTCCAAAAATTTGTTTAACAGTATTTAAAGCCAAAGGAGGTTATTTTGAGGAAAGTTGTGTTTATGATAACGTTTTAGTTAAACTCATCTATTTGTTATTCTAAGTAGAAATTGAAAAAAAAGATTATATTCAAAAAGGTTTATTTTCACTATACACTCATAAATTAACTGAATTCTTCTCTACCTAGTGTTCTTTAAAAAAAACAACAAAAAATAAGCACAGGTGCCCTAATACTTTTTGCCCACACTATATGTTTATCAAAATAAAATATTTTTTAAAGAGTCTCTTTACAATAATTTACTACCCGGGTTGTATAAACAAAACTAAAACCCTCGACAGCTCTCCTGTTGTAATTCAGAAATTGTGACATAAAAATTTCAGTCAACCCGAGGTTTGGCCAAACATGATGCAGCCAGCCCCACCGCTTCAAGTCTCTCTTCCCTTGAGTGTTCTCATTGGGACATGCTCTTTAACAGGCCATCTTTGTCCAGGGGTTGAAACATTGACGCATAACCAAGTAAAGAAAACTAAATCTGCACACAGCAGTGCAAATTTAAGTTAAAACCTATTCCAATTGTTTCTAATGTTCATTTCAGTTTCTAATGAGAACTAATTTTTTATTCAACTTCGAAAATGCTGATTAAATATAGCCTTTAAACAAAAAACAGTTATAGCCCACAGCTGTATCTTGCTAGCTAGCTTTACGGAGAAACATCACGTGACGCTTAAAAGTATATAAGGCTGTCTAACTAGCAATGTTACGACCTTAAATAAAGCTAACTGCTATAAATGTTACTTCAGTTAAACGGAATAAACTCATTTCAACTTGGCTTCACTTTGCCAATATTTAAGTAAATTTAAATTCAGAAAATAATTCAAGTAGCTTAAATTAATATAGTCTACTCACCAAAGAACATACTCGCCAAACAGGTGTGGAATCCAACTTTCTGAAGTTCAAACCTCTAGCCTCTTCAGTCTTCAGCTTTTCAAATAAACTTTTCTTTTTGTTATTATTCAGTTTTTCGTGGTCAAAACATTTGCCGTGTATGGTTTAACAGAACAACAAATAGTAGCCTACCTTATCCCATGTCAAATGGTTACCCACAATTAATTGCCAGTCACAGAAACAAACAGTAGACCTATAATAATTTCACAGTATCATAATGCTCAGCAGGGTGGCACGGTGGTGCGGTGGGAATCACTGTCGCCTCACAGCAAGAAGGTTGTGGGTTCGAATCTCGGCTCGGGGCCTTTCTGTGTGGAGTTTTCATGTTGTCCCCGTGTCCGCTTATGTCTCCTCCAGGTACTCCGGTTTCCTCCCACAGTCCAAACACATGCAGGTAGGCCGATTGGAAACTCGAAATTTCCCATATGTCAGTGAATGCTGTGTGTGCCCTGCGATAGATTGGCAGCCCATGCCGGGTGTATTCCTGCCTCTCGTTTAACTACTGAATTAGCGTTAAGCACAACCTGCAATAAAGCCTTATTATAAAGGCTGTCAACCAAAACTTGAGCTGAAGATACGTTAAATATGTACACTGTAGATCTTAATCACGAATAGCCAATTCACAGAGTGTGCGTGCTGTGAAAGAAAAACAGTCAACATATCTGCAATTTCAAAGAATTTCAATGAAATGTGCTCAATTTTGCAAGGCAAGTAAAAGCAATGTTATTACTTGCCTAATATCCTTACTGCGAAGAACTGGCCCGACTATATCTAATAGTATCGACTATGTGACTTGTGAATTGCTGTGTTGATAATAGAAATGACTGAAAATAAACAGTTTAAGGGAAAGAATAAGAATAAACAGTTTAAGGGAAAGTTTGTCAGAGATATGTCAGGCACCAAGGTGACTGTATTAAATTACGTGTGCATGCACGGGGTCTATGGGGAAATGCAATTTGAAGAGACTTGCGTGCAGTAGTGTCTACAGTGAGGTGGTTTTGGACCTTGTGTCTGCCCTCCGAAAGTTTGTGTATGGCTCTGACCTCATGCAACATTTCAAATTTAGTACACATTACATTACACCTTATGAATAACTGGCTGGGAGGTCTCCTCTTTCCTATTTATAATGGTAGTACTCTAGTGATACAAGGTGGACATGGAGATAGATTGAAAAAGTCCTATCATGGAAAGAGAAATTATACATGAATTCAGAAATGGAGCAAGTTGGAGTCTTTGTATCAACCAGAAGCCACTCATTTCAATGTGATGCAAAAGTGTTATTTTTAAATGTTTAAATATTTATTTTCGCAAACTTTACTTCATCAAACTGAATAAATATTTCAAATACATCAGGGTTGTTCTTTGATGTTTTTGGTGAAAATAAATGTTTTGATTTAGATATTACATGAACAACAATATGCAATATTACTTTTATATGAACTAATGATTGTCTGTTAAATATGAACACTATGTTAAAAAAAAAATCAGTTCAACTGTGTTGAATTTATGTGTATTTGCACAAGATGTTCAACCCATTCCCTACACCTGTGAATGCATTAGGTCTCTGAACTGCATATAGCGCCTTACAAACAATATTAATTTCATTTTTTGATCTATACATTGAGGGGCAGTTCAGCTCGTTGCACACCGCAGTACAATCATTTTTTTTTGCCCTGTTAGAATGGGCAGTAAAGCAAAACAAAAAGTGATTTCAGAGTCATTTGAGATAATTACTGCGCTCTGTGAGGGGGAAAAAAAGTTTTTTTCTTGTTGTAGTGAGCATTAATGGCAAATGCTGATTGGACACAGGCAAAGAACAGAAGTGGAACAATAGTACAGTAATAACACAATAGCACAGAATCTCAGAGGGATACTACACCTGTGGGCCTGATTCCCTAGGCTGCATGTGACTCAGCAGTAATATGTCAAAAGCAGCAGCATCTGCCACCTGTCTTTCAGAGTCCGGGGGCGGTCCTCTCCTGCCTCTAAAATGAGTGACAGCACAAAGAGGGGAGGGCCCATGCAGGATAAAGCCAGAAATTGTGTCAGGAAGGGAGGATTGCCAACCAGAAACCTGAGACAGGTATGACCTTGCCTTTACACCACTCAAAGTACAGCCATAGACTGTAACTTCGTTTCAAGCCCAGAGCAGCTATTAGACAATACTGTGTGAGCACTGGTAACAATGCAGATCATTCTACCAGACCTGAGTACTACAGATACTACAGCTGTAATTGGATTTCTCTCATCACACGTTTGAATTTTTTTCTGTTTTCAGGGTCTGGTCTTAGGCACTGATGGAAGAGATGGAAAATGTGTCGTATGTACCTTTGAAGCAGCCCATCGTGTTCACAGTGGAAGGCTTCATCATAACCAGGCAGCAGGGGTACCCCCTGTTTTTGGTCTCCCTCATCGTGTATGCTATGATGCTGCTGGGAAACATCACCGTGGTTACGGTGATAGTAGCGGATGCCAAACTCCACAAGCCCATGTACATGATGATGTGCAACCTGGCAGCGTGCGATCTGCTCGGGGGCACGACAGTCATGGCCCAGCTGATGCCACACTTCTTAACAGGGTACAACACCATCGGCTACACAGCGGCCATTTTCCAGGCCTTCGTTGTGCACACATACAGCTTGGCCGTCGCCACCATTCTGTCAGCCATGGCATATGACCGCTATGTGGCCATCTGTCAGCCGCTGCACTACCACACCATCATGACCACTAGGAGGCTGGTTTCACTGTGTTGTTTTGCCTGGTTTGTCACTGTCTGCAGAGTCGTGATCCTCATCATTCTAACTGTGCAAACACCACTGTGTGGGACATTAATAATGCATGTCTACTGCAGTAATGGAGCCATTCTGAGGCTGGCGTGCATACCCACCCCCATCAACAACATCTACGATTTGTGTTCACTTTGGTCCCTAAGATCCGGGTGCTTCTTAATCATTGCTTTTTCCTATGTCAAGATCCTCAAAGCATGCATCATCAAACAGGAGAAAAACAGTCGGAGCAAGGCCATACAGACGTGCGCCTCCCATCTCACCATTTATATCCTCTTTGAGATCTCCATTTTAATCATTGTCATCACCTACAGATTGCAAGAGATCAGCCCCAACGCCAAGAAGTTCTGCGCCATTTTTTTCATCATTGTGCCCCCCACAGTCAACCCAATCATCTATGGCATCGCCACAAAAGATATTCGCACAAACATCGTGAAGTTTTTCAAATCCACTATTTCACCGAAATAGGGAAACCAGCCAGTACCACTCAGTTATCTAAATAACTTTTTTTTTAAGTATTTTTTTTTTGGTTGAGGAAAGTTGGTAGTGTTATCTTCTCATCACAACTGCATCTCTAAAACATTTTCCTACAGAAAAAAGTGTCAGGACTTTATTTTGTTTAAACATAGCTGTGAAGTCGTGGTTTGCAGACTAGTCAGAACAATGATCATGGTTAAAACCTTGGCACAGCATGGTTATTCTCCACACCCTTACACAACTTAACTGCATCACCGTAAAAAAAAGTCTCAATAAAGTTTTTGCCAGATGGGTAGATGGTTTTTCTTTGCAGTGATAAGGATGATCACTTCTGGCACGATTTGAACCATCCTCCCCCATGAAGCTTTTGCATTAGAAAAAACATATCTAGCCTGGTTTAAAATACTAATAAAAAGCTATTTACTTTTTTAAATGAAGCACAAAAATTGCAATCAAGTTTTTAGTTCTGCTGTCCTTTGTTCTAAGGACATAATATGCCAAAAATAAAAAATCATTCAACACTACATGTAAGACTGAATCCAGATATATGCTCTGATTGCCCATTCTTGCTAGTACTTGAGTATTTTTCTTCTATGAAATTTCTGTTTTTTCTGCAAACCACTGTCAAGATTGGGCAAAATGCAGTGATAAACCCTGGACAGGTGACTAATTCATTGCAGGCCACAAACATCATTCACTTCCATCTACGGCGAGAACATGCAGACTCCTTTCATTAAGGCCCGGGCCAGGATTCGAACCTGGGATGTTCTTGCGGTGAAGCAATAGTGCTATCCATAGCACCACCGTGCTTCCCATGTGGGCCTTCCTAGAAGGTAATCATGTCATTTTAGAAGTCCCGAATGACAAGTAAATACATTCTCCTCCGTCCAAATTAAAAATCTGTGCTTATCTAGAGTGATGTGTCTGAGAACGTGATGTGTCGAACACCCATTAAAAACAGAACATTTTTCACTTCATTTTAACTTACTGAAGTCATATTGCACAACCATTTATATTATTTACATATAGATTGTACATTTGATATTGGTGTATCAGTAAGCAGAGCTGCAGAGAACCCTGTTTGCTGAGTTCCCCTTGTTTGCAATTATGTATTGAAATCCAATACGTACCATAATTATGAAACTGTGAAAATGTTTTACATGACAAATTAATTCATGGGGTAACAATATACAAGTATAAAAATTGTATATAAGTGTATATAAAAGTGCCTTCGGAAAATATTCAGACCCCTCACTTTTTCCACATTTTGTAAAGTTATAGCCTTATTATAAAATTGATTCAATTCATTCTCATCAAAATACACACAATACCCCATAATGGCAAAGTGAAAACAAGTTTAGAAATTTTACAAATTTATTATTTTTTTTAAAACTGGAATATCACATTTACATAAGTATTCAAGCCCATTACTCAGTACTTTGTTGAGGCACCTCTGTCAGCGATTACAGCCTCGAGTCTTCTTGGGTATGATCCTACAAGCTTGGTACACCTGTATTTGGGTTATTTGTCCCATTCTTCTCTGCAGATCCTCTCAAGCTCCATCAGATTGGATGGGGAGGGTTGCTGCACAGCTATTTTCAGGTCTCTCCAGAGATGTTTGATCGCGTTCAAGTCCGGGCTCTGGCTGGGCCACTCAAGGACATTCACAGACTTGTCTCGAAGCCTTGTTGTCTTGGCTGTGTAACTTAGGGTCGTTGTCCTGTTAGAAGGTGAACCTTCACCCCAGTCTGAGGTCCTGAGCGCTCTGGTGCAGGTTTTCATCAAGGATCTCTCTGTACTCCGCTCATCCTTCCCTCGATCCTGACTAGTTTCCCAGTTCCTGCAGCTGAAAAACATCCCCAACAGTATGATGCTGCTACCACGTTTCAGCGTAGGGATGGTACTGGCCAGGTGATGAGCGAAAGAGTTCAAACTTGGTTTCATCAGACCAGAGAATCTTCTTTCTCATGGTCTGAGAGTCCTTTAGGTACCTTTTAGCAAACTCCAAGCGGGCTATCGTGTGCCTTAAACTGAGGAGTGGCTTCCATCTGGCCACTCTACCATAAAAGGCTGATTGGTGGAGTGATGCAGAGATTGTTGTCCTTCTGGAAGGTTCTCCCATCCCCACAGAGGAACTCTGGAGCTCTGTCAGAGTGGCCATCGGGTTATTGGTCACCTCCCTGACCAAAGCCCTTCTTCCCCGATTGCTCAGTTTGGTGGGGCGGCCAGTTCTAGGTGGTTCCAAACTTCTTCCATTTAAGAATGATGGAAGCCATTGTGTTCTTTGGGACCTTCAATGGTGCACAAATTTTTTTGTACCCTTCCCCAGATCTGTACCTCCACATAATCCTGTCTCGGAGGTTTCCTGTATAGTTCTGGCACAATTTGAACCATCCTCCATCTTTTTTTCCTTATGAATGTTTTTCATTATAAAAAGCACATCTAAACTAATAAGAAGCAATGTACTTTTTTAAACAAAGCAGTATAATTGTAATCTAGTTTGTAGTTCATTAGTGTGACTTACAAACCTTTATATATTTAGTTATTAAAATTATAATACAATAACAATAAAAACCATTCAACACGACAGATTTTGTGTAACACTACATCTGTATAGCCTACCTGTTGATTGACAGCTCCAACACTACCTAATGAAGAGGAAGCTAAGCCTACAGGCACCATCCAGTCCTGCAGTTTGGCTTTCTCCAAAAATATAGTGTAATAATTAATTACATCATTAAAGCCTCAGCTATTCCTAATGTTAAACAGCATGAGATCAACAAAAATCTGTTTTTTACCTAATATGCTTATTCCTGGACAGGGTTGCAGGCCAGATGGGGGCTATCCCAGCATGCACTGAGCAAGACAAAGGAACACGCCCCTGCACAGGTTATTAATCAGTAGCAGACCACACACACTATTCACTCACACACTCATACCAATGGGAATAACATGCAGACACCAATAGAAAGGCCTTCCCTTGTTTGCAATTATGTACTAAAATTCAATATGTACTATAACTATAAACCTGAAAATGTTTTACAACATGACAAAAAAATTCTTAGTTTAACAATAATGTACAGTGTGCGACAAGTGTGTTGGACATTAGACACTGCTTTGGCACCTCCTAGTGTAAATGTTTTGAATTCACATCAACAGGCACTATTTTGCCTATTTGACTTATGGGGTATGCACTGTGGTGCAAGTGTGGTAACTAAGCTTGCTTAGGAAACACGTTCATTGTGATGAATTTCTAACAAAACCTCATGAATTCCATATTTACATCTATTTTCCCATTAAGTATGAGAAAGGTATTAAATATTAACTTTGCATAAAAGTAACGGTGATACTAGAGCAAAAAGGACTAATGTTGCAAAATGTCAGTTTGGGTCATATATACATCTGATAGGTACATTAAGACCACATGCACATCACACAGTTAATTTTTTAAATGTATTTAATATTTAAAGATTTTCTTTAGTGCTATATATTAAAAAGTGTTTTTTTAATATTTCAAATGTCTGACTATATGGGCTGGTCACATGCAGGTCTAGTTTTAGTTTTCAGCAAACTGAACAGAGCAAATTTACAGAGGCCCTACATCAAGGGAATGCTTTTGTTCATATCAACTACGATCAGTCAAATAACCTTTGCTCATAGGAGTGGAATATACAGAAACATGTTAAAATAAAATAGAAATAGAAATAAATCTAAATATTAAAATAAAACGCTCAACATTTTTGGTCTTCGGGCATCAGTGCTCCTGTAACCAAACTATGAGTTGAAACAACACACTCTGTGTTCTAGACTAATTAGTAAATGATACACAACAACTATGCCAAATACAGAGATTCTAAGTGCCACTATAATCGCATAGTTTGTCCATTTAACAAGTACCCCCTCCCTGCAGTCTCATCTGCAACTAGACCTTCAAGCATGACACACTGGACAATAGTGTCCATCTGGCCATTCATAAAATATTCTTTCACCACCAAAAAATGTGTATTCCGCCATAGTAACAAGATAAACCGGACTCTCTCCCTTTAAAGGGTGGGCATTAACCCGCAAATCTGAAAAGCATATAAGCACATGTAACTTAGTATCTTTCACATTGCTGTGACACCAAAAGGACCTGCAGGCAAACACTGTAAACTTTAGTGGAACATCCGATCTCATAAACTAGCCTAAATATCCACAAAGAAAACGAGTCAAACAGGTGCATGGAAAACTGCCATAAATCAAACAAAAATACTTCAAGTTGGTCTAATATTGCATAAAATTACTATTTATTCATTGAAACCTCAACTAACAAGTGAGTCAGACCTGCCTGAAAATAGTGCAGTAACCTAGTTCCTGCAGGAGTAGTTAACCATGGTCTGCGTGAACACTGCATGACAGGATGTCTGACCTGATCACAGTTCTAAATTCATATGCTGACTACCGTTGACACAATATCAACTTGTGATTGTATATTATGCAGAAGTTGAAATGTAAGATCAAGAACATTTGTTTTACAGTGGTGATTATAACACTGCACTAGCTACTAGATGTATAACCGTGCAATATTTATTCAATTTTGCAAGTTGGTGTGGCAAAAGTATGAAATAAAATTGCCAACAAAAACTGTTTGGTGTTTATGTGTATCAAAAAGTATATTTATCAAAATTATTATTTTTTAAAGAGTCACTTTACATTAATTCAGTACCCGGGTAGTATGAACAAAACTAAAACTCGCGAGATCTCTCCTACCTGAATTCAGAGACTGCAGCGAACATGAAGTAGCCGGCCACAGGCTAGCCATCTTGAACCATTGAGGCATAAGCGAGAAAAAACTACAAATTTAAGTTAAAATCTATTCCAATTGTTTCTAATGTTAATTCCCGTTTCAAATGCGATCTCGTTTCACCATTCAACAAGATCCAAGATAAAATATAGCCTTACAGAACCAGTGACCCATGACAATAGCTAGCTAGCTATATAGTGCAACATTGCACATATCTTAAAAGTTTATTAGCCTGTTAGACTATGAATTTAGTACTAGTTTTAATAAAGCAAACGGCTATAACATTAACGTCACTTAGTTGTACAGAACAAGCTAATCTCAATTTAGCTTGAGCAAAGTACTCACTTTTCAACGTCGTCTTTCTGACAATTACGATTTGCCACACTACAGTAACAAATGCTGGTAGTCAACACTCTAAACATTATTAAACAATGCTTGATTGGTTTTAAATTATTATAATCCAGATATTCATTGACTCGCTCTTAATTATTGCTTCCTCAAAAACACTCCTATTCAGGGTTGTAGCAAGATGCTAACTGTGGTTCTCGCAATGGAACTCACCTGAGCTCGAGGAAGAAAGGATGATAAATAATGGGAAACAGACCTTTTTCACCGTAATAATATGGCAGCTGACGAAAACAATGCTTATTAACATGGGTTACAGTGAAATTATAGAGAATGTCAGTGTATTGCGTGTACATTTTTCGCGATTAAAATCCGCTTTTTTCCTGGAGTTCGCGCTCCTTACCTCAGCTTCAACGGTCGTTTATTGAGAAAGAACGCGCATGCGCCCTCTACAGGCAATGATGCAGCCCAGGGCACAACCTTCATCAGCCTTATTATGAAATCTACGGCTGCGGTTCAAGACAATTTAACCTATAAAATATGCGCATTGTAGATCTTTGTCATGAACAGCCTATTGTTCGAGTGTGGGTGCGAAGATCGAAGAGTAGGCTAAATATGCACAGTTTAAAATAATGTCAATAAAATGTGCGCAATTTAGCGATTCAGCTAAAATTAATTTTATCATTTGCCTATACGCCTAATTCAAGAGAACTGGCAGTGCTATAGGCTATCTCATGGTACTGAGTATTTTGCAAATTAATCGCTGTGTTGATAATGAAGGAAAATGACAGAAAATTGCTATTTCAGGAGTGCTGCTTCACAGAGATATGTAAAAACACGTGTCCTGCCATGATCATTATTAGGCTATTACTTTTATTGATTATGTATTTACATTTTTATGTGTGTGTACAGTTAATTCCTTTAATAAAAATACAATATATTGAAGATTAAGGTGTCTTAATTGATTTATAACATGCGCAAGCAGGGAGTCTGAGGTGAAATGCTCTTTGAAGAGACTTGCATGGGACCGCGTGCTCGGTAGGGTGTAATTTATCAGCTTGAGCCACTGCCCTCCATAAATCTGCACGGTCCTGATCCAATAAAACATTTCAAACTGACGAACGGTACCAAATAGCGCCTTAGGAATGTCTGGTTGGGAGGTCTCATCTTTACTATTTAATTAGGACTGTGGTGAGATCAGGTGGACATAGATTCAGATGGGAAAAAGTTCCATCTTGGAAAGAGAAATAATAAGCTGATTCATTCAGAAATCATGTTTTGTTTTGTTTTTTGTTTTTTTTTAGCTCTGTTAGAATGGGAAGAAAAGCAAAACAAAAAGATATTTCAGAAACCAAAGATAATCATTGCACCATTTGTGGAGAAAACACAAGTATTTCCTCATTGAAGTGAACATTCATGGCAAATGTTGATTGGACACAGGCAAAGAACAGAAGTAGCACAATATCACAGTAATAATGCATCTCAGAAAAAGGCTGCACCTGTGGGCCTGATTCCCTAGGCTGCAAGTGACTCTGCAGTAATACGTCAAAAGCAGCAGCATCTGCCACCCGTCTTTCAGAGTCCGGGGGCGGTCCTCTCCTGCCTCTAAAATGAGTGACAGCACAAAGAGGGGAGGGCCCATGCAGGATAAAGCTAGAAATTGTGTCAGGAAGGGAGGACTGCCAACCAGAAACCTGAGACAGGTATGACCTCGCCGTTACACCACTCAAAGTACAGCCATAGACTGTAACTTCGTTTCAAGCCCAGAGCAGCTATTAGACAATACTGTGTGAGCACAGGTAACAATGCAGATCATTCTACCAGACCTGAGTACTACAGATATTACAGCTGTAATCGGATTTCTCTCATCACATGTTTGAATTTTTTTCTGTTTTCAGGGTCTGGTCTCAGGCACTGATGGCAGAGATGGAAAATGTGTCGTATGTACCTTTGAAGCAGCCCATCGTGTTCACAGTGGAAGGCTTCATCATAACCAGGCAGCAGGGGTACCTTCTGTTTTTTGTCTCTCTCATCGTGTATGCTGTGATGTTGCTGGGAAACATCACCGTGGTTATGGTGATAGTAGCGGATGCCAAACTCCACAAGCCCATGTACATGATGATGTGCAACCTGGCAGCATGCGATCTGCTCGGGGGCACGACAGTCATGGCCCAGCTGATGCCACAATTCTTAACAGGGTACAACACCATCGGCTACACAGCGGCCATTTTCCAGGTCTTCGTTGTCCACACGTATGGCTTGGCCGTCGCCACCATTCTGTCGGCCATGGCGTACGACCGCTATGTGGCCATCTGCCAGCCGCTGCACTACCACGCCATCATGACCACTAGGAGGCTGGTTTCACTGTGTTGTCTTGCCTGGTTTGTCGCTGTCTGCAAAGTCGTGATCCTCGTCATTCTAACTGTGCAAACGCCACTGTGTGGGACATTAATAATGCATGTCTACTGCAGTAATGGAGCCATTCTGAGGCTGGCGTGCATACCCACCCCCATCAACAACATCTACGATTTGTGTACAATTTGGTCCCTAAGATCCGGGTGCTTCTTAATCATTGCTTTTTCCTATGTCAAGATCCTCAAAGCATGCATCATCAAACAGGAGAAAAACAGTTGGAGCAAGGCCATACAGACGTGCGCCTCCCATCTCACCATTTATATCCTCTTTGAGATCTCCATTTTAATCATTGTCATCACCTACAGATTGCAAGAGATCAGCCCCAACGCCAAGAAGTTCTGGGCCATTTTTTTCATCATTGTGCCCCCCACAGTCAACCCAATCATCTATGGCATCGCCACAAAAGATATTCGCACAAACATCGTGAAGTTTTTCAAATCCACTATTTCACCGAAATAGGGAAACCAGCCAGTACTCAGTTATCTAAATAACTTTTTTTTTTTTGGTTGAGGAAAGTTGGTAGTGTTATCTTCTCATCACAACTGCATCTCTAAAACATTTTCCTACAGAAAAAAGCGTCAGGACTTTATTTTGTTTAAACATAGCTGTGAAGTCGTGGTTTGCAGACTAGTCAGAACAATGATCATGGTTAAAACCTTGGCACAGCATCGATATTCTCCACACCCTTACACAACTTAACTGCATCACCATAAAAAAAAGTCTCAATAAAGTTTTTGCCAGATGGGTAGATGGTTTTTCTTCGCAGTGATAAGGATGATCACTTCTGGCACGATTTGAACCATCCTCCCCCATGAAGCTTTTGCATTAGAAAAAATATATCTAGCCTGGTTTTAAAAACTAATAAAAAGCTATGTACTTTTTTAAATAAAGCACAAAAATTGCAATCGAGTTTTTAGTTCTGTTGTCCTTTGTTATGAGGACATAATACGACAAAAATAAAAATCATTCAACACTACATGTAAGACAGAATCCAGATATATGCTCTGATTGCCCATTCTTGCTAGTACTTGAGTATTTTTCTTTTATGTCATTTCTGTTTTTTCTGCAAACCACTGTCAAGACTGGGCAAAATGCAGTGATAAACCCTAGACAGGTGACTAATTCATTGCAGGCCACAAACATAATTCACTTCCATCTACGGCAAGAACATGCAGACTCCTTTCATTAAGGCCCGGGCCAGGATTCGAACCTGGGATGTTCTTGCGGTGAAGCAACAGTGCTATCCATAGCACCACCGTGCTTCCCATGTGGGCCTTCCTAGAAGGTAATCATGTCATTTTAGAAGTCCTGAATGACAAGGATGAAAATGCATTCTTCTCCGTTCAAGTTAAAAATATGCGCTTATCTAGAGTGATGTGTCTGAGAAGGTGATGTGTTACTCATTAAAAACAGAAGATTTTTCACTTAATTTTAACTTACTGAAGTCATGTATATTTGATCTTGGTGTATCAGTAAGCAGATCTGTAGAGAACCCTGTTGTTTGCAGAGTTTCCCCTTGTTTGCAATTATGTACTGAAATCCAATACGTACCATAATTATGAAACTGTGAAAATGTTTTACATGACAAATTAATTCATGGGGTAACAATATACAAGTATAAAAAGTGTATGTAAGTGTATATAAAAGTGCCTTCGGAAAATATTCAGACCCCTCACTTTTCCCAAATTTTGTAAAGTTACAGCCTTATTATAAAATGGATTCAATTCATTCTCATCAATTTACACACAATACCCCATAATGACAAAGTGAAAACAGGTTTAGAAATTTTTGCATATTTATTAAAAATAAAAAACTGGAATATCACATTTACATAAGTATTCAAGCCCATTACTCAGTACTTTGTTGAGGCACCTTTGTCAGCGATTACAGCCTCGAGTCTTCTTGGGTATGATCCTACAAGCTTGGCACACCTGTATTTGGGTTATTTGTCCCATTCTTCTCTGCAGATCCTCTCAAGCTCCATCAGATTGGATGGGGAGGGTTGCTGCACAGCTATTTTCAGGTCTCTCCAGAGATGTTTGATCGCGTTCAAGTCCGGGCTCTGGCTGGGCCACTCAAGGACATTCACAGACTTGTCTCGAAGCCTTGTTGTCTTGGCTGTGTAACATAGGGTCGTTGTTCTGTTAGAAGGTGAACCTTCGCCCCAGTCTGAGGTCCTGAGCGCTCTGGTGCAGGTTTTCATCAAGGATCTCTCTGTACTCTGCTCATCCTTCCCTCGATCCTGACTAGTTTCCCAGTTCCTGCAGCTGAAAAACATCCCCAACAGTATGATGCTGCTACCACGTTTCAGCATAGGTGATGAGCGAAAGAGTTCAAACTTGGTTTCATCAGACCAGAGAATCTTCTTTCTCATGGTCTGAGAGTCCTTTAGGTACCTTTTAGCAAACTCCAAGCGGGCTATCGTGTGCCTTTTACTGAGGAGTGGCTTCCATCTGGCCACTCTACCATAAAAGGCTGATTGGTGGAGTGATGCAGAGATTTTTGTCCTTCTGGGAGGTTCTCCCATCCCCACAGAGGAACTCTGGAGCTCTGTCAGAGTGGCCATCGGGTTATTGGTCACCTCCCTTACCAAAGCCCTTCTTCCCCGATTGCTCAGTTTGGTGGGGCGGCCAGTTCTAGGTGGTTCCAAACTTCTTCCATTTAAGAATGATGGAAGCCATTGTGTTCTTTGGGACCTTCAATGGTGCACACATTTTTTTGTACCCTTCCCCAGATCTGTACCTCCACATAATCCTGTCTCGGAAGTCTACGGACAATTCCTTCGACTTCATGGCTTGGCTTTTCCTCTGACATGCACTGTCGACTGTGGGGCCTTATATATACAGGTGTGTGCCTTTAAAAATTATGTCCAATCAATTGAATTTACCACAGGTGGACTCCAATCAAGTTGTAGAAACATCTCAAGTATGATGAATGGAAAAAGGATGCACCTGAGCTCAATTTTGAGTGTCATAACAAAGGGTCTAAATACTTATGTAAATGTGATGCAAAGTTAATGATGTGCTGTTGTTAAGAAATAAAATAAAGAAGGTGCACAATGCGTGGGTTCCTTTTGGGAAAGCATCAAGAATGGTGCACATAAGGAAAAGTATCTTAACCCTATTTCTTATTTCTTTAGGCTATTACTTTTATTGATTTTATTTGAAGTTCATTCCTTGAATAAAAATAACATATGTTGAATACTAAGGTGTCTTCATTCAATTTTAATGTGCACGAGGAGGGGGTATATAGGGAAACGCTAATTGAACAGACTTGCATGCGACCATGAGCGCAATACAGTGCCCATTTATCAGCTTGAGGCTGCTCCTCAAGTCTGTGCATGGCCCTGATCCTATAAAACATTTAGAACCCACTAAATAGCACCTTATGAAATACTGGGTGGGAGGTTTAATCTTAACAATTTAATGAAAGGACTCTAGTCAGATCAGGTGGCCATGGATATAGATTGAAAAAGTTCTGTCAAGGAAAAAAGAAATTGATTCATTCAGAAATTGAGCATGTTGGTGGTCTTTATATAAACCCGTGGCCACGCCTTTCAATGGGAATCAAACGTTCATTCATCAAACTGAGGAAAGAATTTTTTTTAATATTAAATTTTTTTTAGATTAAAGTAATACTTGTGCTTTGATTGATTTATATACTGCACGATTAATATACCCCTATGCAATATCACGTTTATATGAATTAATAATCATCTATGTTAAATATGGGCACAATGTTTCAAGACAAAAAAAATCAGATCAACTAAGCATTGCTACAGAACAAGTTTTACAGTAAATCTAAGGATTCTTCACCTGTGAACGTGTTCAGTGCCAGAACTGAACACAGTACTTTACAAACAAGATTAATTCATTTTGATCAATTGCGGGCGAGTTCAGGTTATTGCAGTATAATCGTGTTTTTTGCCCTGTAAGAATGGAAAGTAAAGCAAAAAAGTGATTTCAGTCAGTAATCACTGCACTGCGTTTGCGAAGAAAAAAAACTGTTCTCTCGTTAAAGTGAACATTTCTGGCAAATAATGACTGGACACAGAAGTGGCGCAATACCACAGTAATAATGCATCTCAGAAAAAGGCTGCACCTGTGGGCCTGATTCCCTAGGCTGCATGTGACACAGCAGTAATATGTCAAAAGCAGCAGCATCTGCCACCCGTCTTCCAGTGCATTACATCATCACTGAGTCCAGGGGCGGTCCTCTCCTGCCTCCAAAATTAGTGACAGGACAGAGAGGGGAGGGCTCATGCAGGATAAAACCTGACAGCCCATCAGGAAGAGAAGACTGCAAACCTGAAACCTGAGACAGGTATGACCTCGCCTTTGCACCACTCAAAGTACAGCCATAGCATATGTTCTATTAACAATACTGTGTGAGTACTGGTAAGAATGAAGATCATTCAAGCAGACCTGAGAACTAAAGGTGTTAAGTTACTACAGCTATAATGAGATTTTTCCGATCACCTGGGTATTTCTTACTGATTACAGGGTCTGGACTTTGGCACTGATGGCTGAGATGGAAAATGGGTCGTATGTACCTCTGAAGCAGCCCATCGTGTTTACAGTGGAAGGCTTCAACGTAACCAGGCAGCAGGGGTACCCCCTGTTCGTGCTCACGTTGATCGTGTACGCCGTGATGCTGCTCGGAAACATCACCGTGGTTATGGTGATCGCCAGGAATGCCAAGCTCCACAAGCCCATGTACGTGATGATGTGCAACCTGGCAGTGAGCGACCTGCTCGGGGGCACTGTAATCATGACCCAGCTGATGACCCACTTCCTGACTGGGGACAGGACCGTCAGCTACGTGGGGGCCTTTGTACAGGCCGCCTCTGTGCACACATACCACTCAGCTGTCGCCACCATTCTGACGGCCATGGCGTACGACCGCTACGTGGCCATCTGCCAGCCGCTGCACTACCATGCCATCATGACCACTAGGAGGCTGGTTTTACTGTGTTGTCTTGCCTGGTTCATCGCGTTGTGCCTGGTCTCGACCCGCCTCATTCTGAACGTGGGAACGCCATTGTGTGGGACGTTAATCACACATGTCTACTGCAGTCATGGATCCATTATTAGTCTGGCATGCCTCCCCACCCCTACCAGCTCCATGTTCCAAGTGTATTCAATTTATTCCCTAAGTGCAGTCTGCTTCTTAGTCATTGCCTCTTCCTATGCGATGATCCTCAAAGCGTGCATCGTCAAGCAGGAGAAAAATAGTCGGCGCAAGGCCATACAGACATGCGCCTCCCATCTTTCCATTTATATCTTCTTTGAGATCTCCTTGTATCTCATTGTCATGACCTACGGTAGGAAAGACGTCAACCCTGACACCAAGAAGTTTTGCGCCATTCTTTTTATCATCGTGCCCCCCACAGTCAACCCAATCATCTATGGCATCGCCACAAAAAATATTAGAACAAACATTCTGAAGTTTTTCAAATCCTCTGTCTCACCAAAATAGGGAAACCAGGGGAAGCCAGTACCATCCTGTTAACAAAATAACATTTTTTAAATATATTGTTTAGGGTGAGGAATCTTCTCATCACATTTTCCCACAGAAAAAGTCAGATGGGCTTTTTTCCCCGCAAACATAGCCGTAAAGTCATGGTTTGCAGGCTGGTAAAAACAATCATCATTGTGAAAACCTTGTTACAGCATTGTTATTTTACACATCCTTCCACAACTTCACAGCATCATTGTAAAAAATCTCAATAAAGTTTTGTGCCAGTTGGGCAGATGGTTTTTCTTTTTAAACAATTTGAACCATCCTCCATCTTTTTTTCCCCATGAAGCTTTTGCATTATAAAAAGCATATCTAGCCTACATTTTATGAACTAATAAGAAGCTATTTGCTTTTTATTAGCTGCGACCGCAGTTCTATAGCTCTGACTGTCGGTCGATCGGTTGGTCGGTTGGTCCACAAAAGTGTCCCACCCTGAAGCAGCCACAGTTTTCGCCCCAGGAGGCTGAAATTTGGCATGGACGTTGTGCATGACCAAAGGTAGAGCTGAGTAACTTTCAGGCCGATTGACCAAGAGGGGGCGTGGCAATGGGCGTGGCCTATCACAAAAAGGTGCATAACTCCTACATGGATTCACGGATTTGCACAAGATTTTGTGGAAAGATTGGTCATGAGCCAAAGAAGAGGTCACTTGTTTGTGTGAGGGTGTGTGCGTTGATGCATGCACACATGGAGGCATGCGCGTGTGCGGTTGCAGCTATTGCGGATTTGTGCTTGTTTAAATAAAGTACAATACTTGCAATATAGTTTGTCGTTCTGCACAATGAACCTGAAAATCGAGTAATACCCAAGCTCTAATCTCTGATCGATTTCATCTCTAAGAGAAGAGCAATGCCCTGAGCATGTGGACAATTGGAATGAGTGGAGAATTGGGCAATGCTACACACAGATTAACTGACGTTTGAAATCTGACAGATTTTTTTTTTTTTTTAACTGTCTACTGTAAAAACCATAACAAGCAATGAAGAGCCACCCAACATCATGTAGCCCACATCCAATTAATTTTCCTCTGGTATAGTTAAAACATCCCATTAGCTAGCAAATGTGAAGTTAAGTTCCTGTTAACTCACCACTATTATGAGCCTGTGCAGATCCACGACTCTCTCCCTTTAAGGATGGGCATTAATCCACAAATCTGAAAAGCATGAAAGCACAACGTAGTATGATTCACATTGTTCTGACACCAAAAGGGCCTGCAGGCAAATGCTGCAAACATGGGTGGAACATCCAATCTCTTAAACTAGCCTAAATATCCACAAAACAATGAGTAGAATAGGTGCATGAAAAACTACCGTACGACAAACTGAAATATTGCATGTTGCAAGGTGTAATACTGCATAGCATTTCCATTTATTTAAACCTCAACTAACAAGTGTGTCGGACCTTACTGAAAATGGTGCAGTAACTTAACCGAGCCCCTGCAGGACTAGTTAACTACGGTCTGGGTAAATACTCAATCTGAATGACTGCATGGATCACGGTTCTAAATTCATATCCTGGCTACCATTCATATCACATCAACTTGAGATTGTATATTATATAGATGATGAAAATGTACGATAAAGAACACTAATTTTACATTGAATATTGTTACATCAACACTGAGCTAGCTAAGCGGCTAGACCTGTACATGTGCAATATTCATTAAATTTCGCAAGTGTCCATTGAGTATGTGCTGACATGTCATTAATGGCCTGATGGCTACGCTGGCTCCTTACTGATCACATGCCCTCAACTGAATGAAGAAAGCTTTGTGACAATTTTGCTATGATGGTATAGTAGAAGTTTTGATGGCTAGCTAACTATCCATGACATAAAACATACTGTGAGAACATGTGACCTCAGATCGAATTTCTACTCCGTTACGCGAGTGCCAGCAATCCTAGCATGACTCTGGCTTGCTAGGTACATAAATAAAACGAACAAATCGAGTATCTTTTGCATAAAATCATATCATGTTGAAAGCAAAATGTACAGCTATGGGTAGTGCCTCTACTCTGCACTAAGGTCATGTCACTAAACATCAATAACCAATCTCTGAAAGAAGAATGAATTGACTCACAGGACAATACATTTTCACTGATTGGTAGAAGTGACAATTTTAGGATACAATTCACCAAATGATTTGTTCCTGTAGGGTTACCCAACAAACATATAGGCAACATACAGTGGTATAGCGCAATACAGTGGCGCAATAGACTGTGCTTTTTTCAGCTTGAGACTGCCCTTCAAGCCTGCGCACGGCCCTGACCCCACGCAACATTTGGTAAATGGATGGTAAATGGACTGCATTTATATAGCGCTTTTATCCAAAGCGCTTTACAATTGATGCCTCTCATTCGCCAGAGCAGTTAGAGGTTAGGGGTTAGGTGTCTTGCTCAAGGACACTTCGACATGCCCAGGGCGGGGTTTGAACCGGCAACCCTCTGACTGCCAGACAATCGGTCTTACCTCCTGAGCTATATCGCCCCTTTAACATTTCAACATGATGAACACTACCAAATAGCACTTTACAGTCTTTCTTCACAATTTAATGGAAGGACTCTAGTCAGATCAGGTAGACAAGGCTATATATATATATATAGAACAAGGCCTTCCGTGGAAATAATACATTGATTAACTCAGAAATATAGCACATTGGGGGTCTTTGTATAAACCAGTGGCCGTGCCTATCAATGGGAATCAAACTTTCATCAAACTGAGTAAAATTTTTGTTTTAAAAAATATAGCAAGGCTGCTCTTTGATGGTTTTGCTGAAAATAAATGCTTATGCCTTGCTTTAGATATTGCAAGATCAACATAAATGTAAACACCCTAGGCAATATCACTTTTATATGAACTAATAACCATCTATGTTAAATATGGACACTACGTCTGAAAACAAAAAAAATCTGTTTAACTAAGGTGAATTTATGTGTATATGCATGGTATGATTAACAGCATTGTCTTTCAATTGTGACTGCAATGGACAATTTCATGTACATGCATTGTCATGTCCATTTGGTCGTTCCATTGTAACCCTCCTGTCAAACCACACTGCTACAAAACAAGTAGGCTATTACAGAAAATCTAAGGATTCTTCACCTGTGAATGTGTTCAGTGCCAGAACTGCACATAGTACTTTACAAGTGATACTCATTTCTTTTAATCTATACATTGAGGGTGAGTTCAGGTTATTGCAGATTGCAGTGTAATCGTGTTTTTTGCCCTGTAAGAATGTAAAGTAAAGCAAAACAAAGTTATTTCAAAAGTCATCTGAGATAATTACTGCACTATGTTTGCAAAGAAAAACAACAGTCCTTTCTCATTAAAGTGAACATTCATGGCAAATGGACACAGGCGAAGAACAGAAGTGGCACAATACCACAGTAATAATGCATCTCAGAAGAGGGCTGCACCTGTGGGCCTGATTCCCTAGGCTGCATGTGAATCTGCAGTAATATGTCAAAAGCAGCAGCATCTGCTACCCATCTTCCAGCGTATTACATCATCATTGAGTCTGAGGGCGGTCCTCTCCTGCCTCCAAAATGAGTGACAGCACAGAAAGGGGAGGGCTCATGCAGGATAAAGCCTGGAAGCCCATCAGGAAGAGAAAACTGCCAACCTGAAAGCTGAGACAGGTATGACCTCGCCTTCACCACACAAAGTAGAGCAATAGAATATGTTCTATTAACAATACTGTGTGAGCACTGATAAGAATGTAGATCACTCCTGCAGACCTGAAAAATAAAGGTGTTAAATTACTACAGCTATAATGAGATTTTTCTGACCACTCAGGTTTTTCTTACTGATTACAGGGTCTGGACTTTGGCACTGATGGCTGAGATGAAAAATTTGTCGTACGTACCTTTGAAGCAGCCCATTGTGCTCATAGTAGAAGGTTTCAACGTAACCAGGCAGCAGGGGTACCCCCTGTTCGTGCTCTTGTTGATCGTGTACGCCTTGATGCTGCTCGGAAACATCACCGTGGTTACGGTGATCGCCAGGAATGCCAAGCTCCACAAGCCCATGTACGTGATGATGTGCAACCTGGCAGTGAGCGACCTGCTCGGGGGCACTGTAATCATGACCCAGCTGATGACCCACTTCCTGACTGGGGACAGGACCGTCAGCTACGTGGGGGCCTTTGTACAGGCCGCCTCTGTGCACACGTACCACTCGGTCGTCGCCACCATTCTGACGGCCATGGCGTACGACCGCTACGTGGCCATCTGCCAGCCGCTGCACTACCATGCCATCATGACCACTAGGAGGCTGGTTTTACTGTGTTTCTCGGCCTGGTTCTTCGTGCTCTGCCTGGTCGTCGCTCGCCTCATTATGAACGTGGGAATACCATTGTGTGGGACGTTAATCACACACGTCTACTGCAGTCATGGATCCATTATGAGTCTGGCATGCCTCCCCACCCCCATCAACGACTTGTTCGGTAATTGTTCGATTTATACCATAAGTACGGGCTGCTTCTTTGGCATTGTCTTTTCCTATGCGAAGATCCTCAAAGCATGCATTGTCAAAAAGGAGAAAAACAGTTGGAGCAAGGCCATACATACATGTGCCTCCCATCTCACCATTTATCTCCTCTTTGCGATCTCCTTGTTCCTCATTGTGATGACCTACAGTATGAAAAACATTAACCCCAATGCCAAGAAGTTTTGCGCCATTTTTTTTATCATCGTGCCCCCCACAGTCAACCCAATCATCTATGGTATCGCCACAAAAAATATTCGAACAAACATTGTGAAGTTTTTCAAATCCTCTGTCTCACCAAAATAGGGAAACCAGCCAGTACCACCCTGTTAACAAAATAACATTATTTAGATGTATTTCTTATGGTGAGGAAAGAGCTAAAGTGTTATCTTCTCATCACAACATTTTCCTACAGAAAAAGTCAGATGGGCTTTTTTTCCCCCAAACATAGCTGTAAAGTCATGATTTGCAGGCTGGTAAAAATAGTGACCATGGTAAAAACCTTGGCACAGCACTGTTATTCTACACATCCTTCCACAACTTCACTGCATCATTCTCAATAAAGTTTTGTGCCAGCTGATCAGATGGTTTTTCTTTTCAAACAATTTGAACCATTCTCCATCTTTTTTTCCCCATGAAGCTTTTGCATTATAAAAAGCATATCTAGCCTACATTTTATAAATTGCAATCTAGTTTGTAGCTGTCCTCATATTTTATTAGTGTGATTCTGTGACAAGTAACAAGAAAAACCAGTTGACACTACAGAATGACTGCATCCAGACCTACCCACCCTTTCTTGCTACTGTATTAATGGCTGTATTTTGTTAATCGACTTGTACATTTTTCTTTTATGTAATTTTTTTCTTCTGCAAGCACTTTGAAGATCGTGTTCTATGCAGATCTAATACAAATACAGACCATTTCATCTCCTACAAAGGAGCTAGAGGCAGTTAGCATTTCAGCACACTGTTACACTGTAGCAGACCAAAGTCTTGGAGAGGATGATTGACAGCGCAAAACCCGATTACCTATGATAGACCTACTATAGCTGCTTTTAACTAATGCCAACGTTACTTAAAGGCAGCTGTCATAATAACGTTTGCAAGGGAGCGCAGAAAACTTCGGATCTGGGTTCCTGTCCTCGTTTTTCGTACAGCCCACCACACAACAACGTTTCTGCATTTTTATAGTCTTGATAACCCACCAACTTTTAATATAAACTCTGGAGCACAACCGATTGTTTTCCCCCATCGTGACCGTGGCCTTTTTTTATTTTTTTTATTTTAACAAAATTACTGTTTCCTTTCTATGGCAGCCTGAAATCTGCTAAAATAAAGATGGCTTTGCATACAACACATTTTGGTTTCTTTGATTATAAAGGATACAGATGCGGTTCAAGACAATTTAACTTAGGAAACATGCGCATTGTATATATTTTGACATGAACAGCCTATTCTTAGAGTGTGGGTGCAGACAACGAAGTGTACCCCACATTTCCATAACTTCAGATAATGTCAACAAAATGTGCACAATCTTTCGAAGCAAGTAAAAAGAATTCTATCACTTGCCTATTTGCCTAATTCAGGAGAACTGGCACGGCTGTATCTGAGGGTACTGAGTATTTTGTGAATTAATCGCTGTGCTGATAGTTAAGGAAAATGATTGAAAATAGGTTGAGACAAATGAGCAGTTTGCAGGGAAGTTGATCTCAGAGATATGTAAAACACATTCACGATCACATTCCTTTCACAATCATTAATCGGCAATCATTAATAGGCTATCACATTTATATATTTTTAATGATTCTGCAATTAGATTTTAATGTTTATGTAAAGCTCATTCCTTTAATAAAGGTCAAATATACTGAAGATTAAAGTGTCTTAATTAAATTATAATGTGTGCGAGCAGGGGGCCTATGGTGAAATGCCATTTGAAGAGACTTGCAAGCGACCGCGTGAGCAGCAGGGTGGCCCTTTTTCAGCTTGAGCCACTGTAAAAGTCAACTAGCTTACTTTTTATAAGCCAGTAATTTATAAAAAGCACCTTATAAATTACTGACTAGGAAGGTCACATTTTTATTATTGTGAGAAAAAAAATATAAAATGTACTTTGTAAATGCACTACCACGCCATCATGACCACTAGGAGGCTGGTTTCACTGTGCTTCCTGGTCTGGTTCGTCATGGTCTGCCTGGTCGTGGGCCTCCTCGTCCTGAGAGGGGCAACGCCACTGTGTGGGACGTTCATCTCACACGTCTACTGCAGTAATGGAGCCATACTGAGGCTGGCGTGCATACCCACCCCCACCATCAACATCTACGAAATGTGTTCGGTTTGGTTCTTAAGATCAGGCTGCTTCTTAGTTATAGCATTTTCCTATGCAAATATCTTCAAAACGTGTGTCATCAAAAGAGAGAAAAACAGTCGGAGCAAGGCCATACAGACGTGCGCCTCCCATCTCACCATTTATATCCTCTTTGAGATCTCCGGGTTCATCATTATCTTGACCTACACGCTGCAAGAGATCAGCCCCAACACCAAGAAGTTCTGCACCATTTTGACTCATCGTGCCCCCCACGGTCTACCCAATCATCTATGGCATCGTCACGACAGACATTCGCACAAGCATTGTGAAGTTTTTAAAATACTGTCTCGCCAAAAAAAGGGAATCCAGCAAGTACCACTCAAATATGCAAATAACATTTATAAAATGCATTTTTTTGGTTGAAGAAAGTTGGTAAATGTTTTCATGTAATCACAATTGTGTTTCTAAAACGTTTTCCTACAGAAAAAGTGTCATATGGACAATTTTTCCACCAACAGTGGAAAAATTACGGTTTGTAGGCTGGTCAAAACAACGATCATTGTAAAAACCTTGCTACAGCACTGTTATTCTCCACACCCTTCAGAACTTCATTGTTTCATTGTAAAGAGTCTCAATAAAGTTTAGTGCCAGCTGGGCAGACGACACTTGAGGTGAAGTCCTACGCTGGATTTCCTTTGCTGATGAGGATGATCATTTCCTGTCTTGTTCTGGCACAATTTGAACCATCCTCCATCTTTTTTCCCCTATGAATCTTTTGCATTATAAAAAGCACATCTAAACTAATAAGAAGCATTGCACTTTTTTAAACAAAGCAGTATAATTGTAATCTAGTTTGTAGTTCTGTTGTTGTTTGCAATTTCTCATTAGTGTGACTTACAAACCTTTATATATTTACAGTTATTAAAATGATAATACAATAATAAAAACCATTTAACACAACAGATTTTGTGTAACACTACATCTGTATACCTGTTGACTGACAGCTCCAACACTACCTAATGAAGAGGAAGGTAAGCCTACAGGCACCATGCAGTCCTGCAGTTTGGCTTTCTCCAAAAATATATAGTGTAATAATATGTAATTACATCATTAAAGCCTCAGCTATTCCTGATGGTAAACAGCATGAGATCAACAAAAATCTGGTTTTTACCTAATATGCTTATTCCTGGACAGGGTTGCAGGCCAGATGGGGGCTATCCCAGCATGCACTGAGCAAGACAAAGGAACACGCCCCTGCACAGGTTATTAATCAGTAGCAGACCACACACACTCTTCACTCACACACTCATACCAATGGGAATAACATGCAGACACCAATAGAAAGGCCTTCCCTTGTTTGAAATTATGTACTGAAATTCACTATGTACTATAACTATAAACCTGAAAATGTTTTACCACATGACAAAAAAATTCTTGGTTTAACAATAATGTGCAGTGTGCGCCCCATGACAAGTGTGTTGGACATTAGACACTGCTTTGGCACCTCCTAGTGTAAATGTTTTGAATTCACATCAACAGGCACTATTTTGCTTATTTGACTTATGGGGTATGCACTATCATTTGCCTATACGCCTAATTCAAGAGAACTGGCAGTGCTATAGGCTATCTCATGGTACTGAGTATTTTGCAAATTAATCGCTGTGTTGATAATGAAGGAAAATGACAGAAAATTGCTATTTCAGGAGTGCTGCTTCACAGAGATATGTAAAAACACGTGTCCTGCCATGATCATTATTAGGCTATTACTTTTATTGATTATGCATTTACATTTTTATGTAAATGCATACAGTTAATTCCTTTAATAAAGATACAATATATTGAAGATTAAGGTGTCTTAATTGATTTATAACATGCGCAAGCAGGGAGTCTGAGGTGAAATGCTCTTTGAAGAGACTTGCATGGGACCGCGTGCTCGGTAGGGTGTAATTTATCAGCTTGAGCCACTGCCCTCCATAAATCTGCACGGTCCTGATCCAATAAAACATTTCAAACTGACAAACAGTACCAAATAGCGCCTTAGGAATAGCTGGTTGGGAGGTCTCATCTTTACTATTTAATTAGGACTGCGGTGAGATCAGGTGGACATAGATTCAGATGGGAAAAAGTTCCATCTTGGAAAGAGAAATAATAAGCTGATTCATTCAGAAACTGAGCAAGTTGGGGGAGCAAGATTCTGAAAAACAGAATCCACTTGTTTCAATGGGAGGCAACTTTCCTTAATCAAAATGAAGAACATATTTTTAATATATATGGGTTGTTTTTTTATGTTTTAGGTGAAAGTCATAAATCAGTTCAGCTGTGTTGAATTTGTGTGTGTGCGCATGGTACGTGTTTACCAACACGATTGCCTTTCAGTTGTGACTGTAATGGACATTATGTAATTTCATATAAATGCACTTTGTCACTTGTATTTGGACGTTCCATTGTTAACCTTTTCTCGAAACACATTGCAACAAAACAAGTTTCATATTAAATCGAAGGATTCTACACCTGAGAATGTATTCAGTTTCAGAACTCCATATAATGATTTGTGATCAATTCATTGAGGGGCAGTTCAGGTTATTGCACATTGCAGTGAAATCATGTGTTGTTTTGTTTTTTGTTTTTTTTTTAGCTCTGTTAGAATGGGAAGAAAAGAAAAACAAAAAGATATTTCAGAAACCCAAGATAATCATTGCACCATTTGTGGAGAAAACACAAGTATTTTCTCATTGAAGTGAACATTCATGGCAAATGTTGATTGGACACAGGCAAAGAACGGAAGTGGCACAATATCACAGTAATAATGCATCTCAGAGGGAGACTGCACCTGTGGGCCTGATTCCCTAGGCTGCAAGTGACTCTGCAGTAATATGTCAAAAGCAGCAGCATCTGCCACCCGTCTTTCAGTGCATTACATCATCACAGAGTCCAGAGGCGGTCCGGTCCTGCCTCCAAAATGAGTGACAGGACAGAGAGGGGAGGACCCATGCAGGATAAAGCCTGAAAGCCCATCAGGAAGAGAGGACTGCCAACCTGAAACCTGAGACAGGTATGACCTCGCCTTTACACCCCTCAAAGTACAGCCATAGCATATGTTCTATTAACAACACTGTGTGAGTACTGGTAAGAATGCAGATCATTCAAGCAGACCTGAGAACTAAAGATGTTATTACAGCTATTATCGGATTTCGCTGATCACTCGTGAATTTCTTCCTGATTTCAGGGTCTGGTCTCAGGCACTGATGGCAGAGATGGAAAATGTGTCGTATGTACCTCTGAAGCAGCCCATTGTGTTCACAGTGGAAGGCTTCATCATAACCAGGCAGCAGGGGTACCCCCTGTTTGTGGCCTCGCTCATCGTGTACGCCGTGATGCTGCTGGGAAACATCACCATGGTTACAGTGATCGCCAGGAATGCCAAGCTCCACAAGCCCATGTATGTGATGATGTGCAACCTGGCAGCATGCGATCTGCTCGGGGGCACTGTAGTCCTGACCCAGCTGATGTCATACTTTCTGACAGGGGACAAGGCCATCAGCTACCCAAAGGCCATTTTACAGGCCTTCTGTGTGCAAACGTACGGCATGGCCGTCACCAACATCCTGGCAATCATGGCGTACGACCGATATGTAGCCATCTGTCAGCCGCTGCACTACCACACCATCATGACCACTAGGAGGCTGGTTTCACTGTGTTTCCTGGTCTGGTTCATCGTGTTCTGTCTGGTCGCGATCCTCCTCATTCTGAATGGGGCAACACCACTGTGTGGGACGTTGATCACACATGTCTACTGCAGTAATGGAGCCATTCTGAGGCTGGCGTGCATACCCACCCCCATCATCAACATCTACGAAATGTGTTCGATTTGGTTCTTAAGATCGGGCTGCTTCTTAATTATAGCCTTTTCCTATGCAAAGATCCTCCAAACGTGTGTCATCAAAAGGGAGAAAAACAGTCGGAGCAAGGCCATACAGACGTGCGCCTCCCATCTGACCATTTATATCCTCTTTGAGGTCTCCGGGTTCATCATTGTCTTGGCCTACAGGCTGCAAGAGATCAGCCCCAATGCCAGGAAGTTCTGCGCCATTATTACGTTCATCGTGCCCCCCACGATCAACCCAATCATCTATGGCATCGCCACGACAGACATTCGCACAAGCATTGTGAAGCTTTTCAAATCCACAGTCTCGCCGAAAATAGGGAATCTGGCAAGTATCACCCAGTTATCTACATAACATTTTTAAAATATTTTTTTTTAGGTTGAGGAAAGTTTAAATGTTTTCTTTTCATCGCAATGGTGTCTCTAAAACATTTCCCTACAGAAATAAGTCTCAGGTGGACCTTTTTTCAAACAGCAGTAAAATAAAGGCTGGTCAAAACAATTATCACTGTGCAAAACTTGCTACAGCACTGTTATTCTCCACACCCTTCCAAAAGTTCACTGTATCATTGTAAAGAGTCTCAATAAAGTTTAGTGCCAGCTGGGCAGAGGACACTTGAGGTGAAGTCCTACACTGGATTTTCTTTGCTGATGAGGATGCTCATTTCCTGTCTTGTTCTGGCAATGTGAACCATCCTCCATCTTTTTTTCCTTATGAATGTTTTGCATTATAAAAAGCACATCTACATTTTTAAAACAAATAAGAAGCCATGTACTTTTTTAAATAAAGCAGAATGATTGCAATCTAGTTTGTAATTTTGTTGTTGTTTGTCATTTTTTTATTAGTTAGTTAAAAGTGAGTCAAAACCAAAACATTATACCATAACAATGAAAACCATTCAACACTACAGATTCCGTGTAACACTGCTTCCGTACACCTGCTCTGATTGACAGCGCCAACCCTACTTAATGAAGAGGAAAGAAAGCCTACAGGCATCCTCCAGTCCTGCAGTTTGGCTTTCTCTGGAAATATATTGTATAATATGTAATTACATCATCAAAGCCTTTGCCATTCCTAACGGTAAACTGCAGTAGATCAACAAAAATATTTTTTATTTTACCGGTAGATTATATTTGATCTTGGTGTATTAGGATACAGAGTCACACAAAGAACCCTGTTGTTTATTTGTTGAGTTTTCCCTTGTTTAAAATCATGTGTTGAAATTCAAAATGTACCACAATTATGAACTTGAAAATGTTTTACAACATGACAAACAAATCATTGGTTTAACCACAATGTGTACAGTGTGGGAAATAAATATATATGTAATCAAAAAAGCACAAGCCCAATGTATTGGGAAAGACATGTAGTCAGAGAGCACAGGCCCAATTTATACGGGAAAGGAATGTATTCAAGAGCACCAGCCGCCACCTCCATGATGTATCATACGGCTAGCAAAGGAGGGAGGATGCAGAGTGGACAAAGGTCAACCTGAGCCATGAGATTAACAACCTGCAGCAGTGAGTGCTTCATACTAAAAACATGTGCAGTCAGAACAAACACGTAATACACACGTAGTTTCTGCCATGCAAATTAAGCATTTTATGCAAGTATATACGTAGAATGAACGCAAGCTTCTGCCTTTTGTGTCGCAAATGTGTCGTCGGAATATATGATTTGTGATAAAAGAGGGGAGGGAGATTCAGGTGGGAGATGAGCACTAGCATTTTTTAAAAATAAAGAAGGAAAGGGCCCATAAATAATGGTGTCAAAAACAGGACATGACTAACAAAAAGAAATAAGTGGGAAGTACTAAATTTAAGCTCCACAACAGGAGGAGTTAGCAAAAATGGATAAAAGAAGCATTTGGCCCCAGGGGATTTTAGTGTGTGTCTTGGGAATGCTTGGAGAGTGCTAGGAGTGCGATTGGATGTATTGTCTTTACTTTGTGAGTGACCGTTAGTTGTACTGAACTGCGCAGCTCAGCCCGGGTTCTTGTATGTGATCTTTGATTCACTAACAATAAACCCGGTTGCATCAGACTCTGAGAAGTGCGCATCTTTTGAAGAAGCATTCAACAGTGTGGAGGAGAGCGACCTCGGCGTTCCTGGCCCAGGCCGGGGCCCGTTTTCTCCTGCCCACAACAGTGTGGAGGAGAGCGACCTCGGCGTTCCTGGCCCAGGCCGGGGCCCGTTCTCTCCTGCCCACAACAGTGTGGAGGAGAGCGACCTCGGCGTTCCTGGCCCAGGCCGGGGCCCGTTCTCTCCTGCCCACAACAGTGTGGAGGAGAGCGACCTCGGCGTTCCTGGCCCAGGCCGGGGCCTGTTTTCTCCTGCCCACAACAGTGTGCGCCCCATGGCGAGTGTGCGGGACATTTGACACAGATTTGGCGCCCCCTAGTGTAAATGTTTTGAAATCACATAAACAGGCACTATTTTTCCCATTTGACTTGTGTCTTGCTTAGGAAACTTTTTTATTGTGATGAATTTCCATCAAAATCTCACAAATTCCATATTTACATCGATTACATCTAAGCATGAGAAAGGTATTAAATATTAATTTTACAGAAAAGTAATGATGATACTAAATCAAAAAGGACTGACAAATAGTGCAAAATGTCCATTTGGGTCATATACTCATCTGATAGGTACATTATGACCACATGCACATCACATATTTTGAGATATTTACACTTAGTCCTGTTAAATATTACATGAAAACATCCAAATATGGTCATTTTAAATAAATTGCCATTTTTTCATATTCCTGTAATTATGTCTTTTTGGTTTTTAAACATTTTCAAAACAGGGATTGACACCTGACCTCATAATAAAAACATTCAAATAATGAACATCTTGGCATCACTTTTCAGCGTTTCCTTTAATCATTTTTGGGCATGGAAGAGACCTTTGACTGATTTATAAAAAATTATTAGATTTTTTTTTATTTTAAATGAACCTGCGTTACCAAGGTTACAAAGCACGCTCAGGGCTGCTGTACATGCGTTACCAAGGTTACAAAGCATGCTCAGGGCTGCTGTACATGCGTTACCAAGGTTAGGAAGCACGTTTAGGGGCCGCCGTACGTGCGTTACCAAGGTTACGGCGCACGCTCAGGCTGGCGCGGCGGCGGTTTTCCTGGCCCGCGGCGACACGTCTCGGCGGCGGCAACAGAACGCCCGCCTCACCGCGTCCCTGAGCTCCCGGTTCCTCAGGCTGTAGATCACGGGGTTGAGCAGCGGCGTCAGGGCGGAGTACAGGATGGCCACGATGATGCGCACGTCGGCGGAGAAGTCGCCCACGCGGTACGAGGTGTACACGAAGGCGGCCGAGCCGTAGGAGAGGGAGACCACGGTCAGGTGGGAGGCGCAGGTGGCGAAGGCCTTCCGCCGCACCTCCCAGGAGCCCATCCGGCCGATGGAGGCGCCGATGGCGGCGTAGGACGAGAGGACGAGCGCCAGCGTGCCGAGCAGCGCCACCATGGCGGACGCCAGCGACAGGCGGCTGACGGCGGCCACGTCGGCGCAGGCCAGCCGCATGACGGAGGACGGGTCGCAGAAGCAGTGGCGCACGCGGTTGGCGCCGCAGAAGGGCAGCCGGCTCACGGCGGAGATGGCGGGAAGGGTGCAGGCCATGCCGAACCCCCAGGCCCCGCAGATGAGGAGCAGGCGGACCTGCACGCAAACGCACCGGACACAGCACAGACAGCACAGGCATCTCAATATGACCGCACTGCCCACCGTTACCATGCAGATACGTTTACAGGCACGGTTCAGCCGTTTTGATCAACTGGTCATGGTATTCCACGAAGACCTTGATTGGTTAAATCAGCAAAGACCATGATTGGTTAAATCAGGTTCCATGGAGAGGAGATTAAACAAAAGCCTGCCCTGGGGGGTCCTCAATCAAGCAGTAACGCCCCAGCTTCTATTCATGAATGTGGTTAGAAAAGTTGATTCCTAAAATCAGGTGTGCAACTGCTTACTTGTAACAAAAGTCTGCACCCACACTGGCCTTACTTGGATAAGACGGTGCACCATGGCCACATCCCAAATACTACTAATTATGCCCTTTTTTTTACCTCCCATAGTTTGATTAGTATTACATTTAATATTTGGTCTGTGTGTTCCCCTAGGATGGGGTTGTGAGGGAGGCAGGGGAAGAGAAAAGGGTGTTGACAGTAACAAGTAGTAACACAAACAGTATGTTGGATATTAAAACTTCCCCACAGAGATGAAAGAGTGGCTTTGACTTTATAAAGGAAAGTGCAAAGTAAACACAAACGGTTTGGCCAGTGCCTTGTTTTTGTTTGCTGCAATTTTTTTTTTAAAAAGAAGAACGCAAACCAAACCTTCTGCGTCATGATGGCGGTGTAGCGCAGTGGGTTGCAGATGGCCACGTAGCGGTCGAACGCCATCACGGTCAAAAGGCTGCGCCCGGTCACCGCCATGGAGATGAACCAGTACATCTGCAGGAAGCAGCCCGGCACTGAGATGGTATTGGTCCCCGTCAGCAAGCCCGACAGCATGTTGGGGATGGTCACTGACGTGTAGACGATGTCCACGAAGGACAGGTTGTGCAGAAAGAAGTACATGGGCGAACTGAGCTTGGCGTCCGTCCGCACCAGGTATATTATCATGGTGTTCCCTCCCAGAATGGTCATGTAGGCCAACAGAAAGAGAACAAACAGCAGCGTTTTGTTGTCCTTGAACTCTGACAAGCCCACGATTACAAACTCGGAGATGGTCTCGGACGTGTTCATACTGTGGAGAATCCGCTAAACTGCACAAACACCGAGACGCAACATAATTGCACATCGTGGTTAGTTCATTAGCACATGGGTACACTCGATTACTTAAACCATTAAAGATGTGGGGTGTGTGTATACGAATCCGCAGTCATCCTAAATGCAGTTTAATTCGATTACATAGTTATTAAGATAGGCATGTATTCTGTCTGTTAAATCACAAACAGCAATACACTCGATTTGAGGGAAAATTCAAGAAAAACATATTATATAAATACATGTGTAGGACTTACGTTTAAGTTCCATGGATGTTTTAAGTGAATAAATAGCTAATAATGAGCAGACTACATTTGGTCAAATTTGGCTAATCAATTTTTTTCATTTACCCCTTTGAAATTAGCCTACCCACCAGGCGTAATATATCGTTGTCTTCCCCTTTCAATAATTGTTTCATTTAAACCATTTGATGAATGCACAAATGCAATTCGTTTCTAAAGTCGTTACAACCAAGTCTAGCCTCTGCTAACTCATTCTAATGCAACGTAAACCTCGCGTAGCCTACTTTTAATTCAGTTGTAGAAGATACAGAAAGTCTAAGTTTCATGCCTGTAAAAATGCCTGTAATGTCAATTAAACTATTTTTAACGGAGTTGCCATTTTTAAAATTATACATTTCATATGTTCTTTGGATTATTTGAACATATTGTGTAAAACTTCCCAAAAACGAGTTTTTCTTTTATTAGTTTGCTTTTACTTGGACGGCATTGACGACTGTGTCAAAGTAATGTAGACTAAACGACACTAAGTCGTTATTTAGCGGTCGTCCCATTAAATAACATGATTTATAACGCAATTTTATATTGATTTATAGGCTTACAGTTATTTTGAATAATATCTTTTCTCATGCACAATCATGTTACTTGAATCATGTTCAAGTAAAACTTTAGCGACACTGGAACCCGAAAAGACTATAGGCTACAGTTCAGCATAATTTAAAATATAATATGTGAACGAACAGTCTGTAGGCTACACACTGACCCGTTGTGTGAAATTCCTTACCAGTTGCAGAAGCTGAAGTCTTGCACTCTTTGAGAGTTCAGTGTGGTAAGAACTTAAGTATAGGTGTTTGCATTTTATGAATTAAAAAATAATTGTTTATCTGCTGGATGAGGCGCTCCGAGGGGATTTTCGTACTTTTGCGTCAATTAAAAACTTTTCCTTGGCAATTAAATAAAAGAAACGTTCTCAATTGAAACATCCCCAAGGAACAAATGTTTATGATCCACTGAACCTGAATGACGTAAAACCTCATTATCAGCATGCTCGTTTATTTCATTTTAATTGCGCCGTGTGCAGTGACTATACAACAGCTATGCAATTAATTCCACCCCATTCCGGAGTAAACAAACAGTTTTATGCCTTGGCTCTTGCTTCTTGGTGTGTGTGTGTGTGTGTGTGTGTGTGTGTGTTTCAAATCTTGGTTTGAAAAAATAAGATTTAAGATATAAGATATATATCTATATATACACACACACACAGATGAGTGACAAGACAAATAAAAAATGTAAAGGATTCCTTACAGGTATACTGCATGATACAATTAAGCAATTAACATCATATCATGCTCTGTGGCATGTACAAAAGATGGCCAGAGGAAAAGATCTAAGTGACTTTGAAAGAGGGTTCATTACTGGGGCATGGATGGCTGGAGCTTCAGTCATAATGACTGCTCAACTGGCTAGAGTTTCAATAGCAATCGTGACTACATTACATAACAAGTATTTAGCAGACACTCTTATTTACATTGCATCCATGTATACAGCTGGATATATACTGAAGCAATGCAGGTTAATTTATTATTATTATTTTTTTTTTAAATCAGATTTAATATTTAAGTAATATAATTTGCCTGAATATTTTGAGATGCTAATTAAATCTGCAGTTATGAACTAAAATATTTATTTATCATGTCTGTTTTAAAAAATCTTTTTTAGCATAAATCTTTGGGGAAATGCCATATTTGGGCTAAATCAGAGAGAGAGAGAAACACATGTGTTTTAATTTAGATTTGGCACCTGATAATATTAATTTCAACCAGCCATTTTCAAAATGCACGTTATGTCTCTGGCACTGGCGCTGTTTTGGCGCCACCTTGAGTTATATAGCGGTAGTACAGTGAGGAATAATCTCAGAATCTAGGCTCGGAGTGCATAGCCTGTTTATTAGTTTATTCTGTCTATATCATTCCACTACATGAAAAAAGGTAATTATCTGCTGCTAGTCAGTAGTTTATCTTCACAAGTTTATAATGCAAACCACCTCTGGAGTAGGTTTTTTTGGAATATTTTTATGTCAGTGTTCTAGAACTGCGTTGCTTTCAATTACCAGTCTTGACTGTTACAGCAGCAGTAGAATGTTCACATAAGAACATTCTAGCCACACATTTGTGACCTCACACCTCAAAGGGTTTCAGGAATGGATGTGTGGCACCATTGTGTCCATTACATCACTCATAAGCCTGGGGACATCTTAATTAAGGCAACTAGATATCCCTTAGAAAATTACACTGTTCTCTGCAAGAAGGCTACATTTCACTTGTTGGCACTGCAATACCTCAATAATAATAATAATAATAATATATTATTATTATTATTATTATTATTATATAACACTGTAAATGGGGGGGCTCACCATACCCACCTCCAGTCTAGGCCCCACCTGAGTGATGCACAGCAGCCATTTTGGTCTAAAATGCTTAGCACACATCAGCAGAGAGTTTGGAGAGGGTGTTAACAGAGAGTGAGCCAAGGTTATTTCTCATATGTGCAGACTGAGATAGCTCAACGTGGACTTTGAGTCAGCGAAAACAGCAAAAGGAAGCAATTCCATCATCGCAGGATTACAAGGCGAACCACTTCGCTGAACACTGGCAAGAGCATTATGGATCAGTAAGAAAGGACATGTCTAGTCAGGTGGCTCCATTTTGTGTCAAGGTCAACTGACTGGAGACTGATGAAGTGGCATTTACATTGTAATTAAAATGAACACAAGAAGGCCTTTCAAACTCATGGACAGAATAACTGCTGACTTTGACTTTTATGAAAAGAGGCAAAAATCTTCCATTATTGACAACTGAATGTCATTGTCATGGTCCTGTGTTCCTGTCTGCGTTTTCCCTGTTGGGCCGCCAGATGGCGGCACTTCTGTTTCGTGTCCTGCTCCCCCTGTGTTAATTGTATCATTGTTTCCAATTGTCTAATCATTGTTTTCTGGCTGTCTCGTTTTCCCTTCCCCTTCCGTGGCCTGATTGTTCATGGTACCCTCCTGTGTCTCGTCAGTGTGTTCTATTTAAGTTGCCCTCTTCCTTGACTCAGGTGTTGGATTCTTGCGGTATGTCTGGGTGTTCTGTGCTCCCCTCCTCAAATCTGCTCCATGCGTTCCTGTCTATGTTCTGGTTTCCTTGTGTTTGTTTCCACTTGTGTTCTCTCCTGAATGTATGTATTCTGCTTGCTTCGGTTCCGCTTGTGCCTTGTGTGTTTTCTGTCCTGCCAGTGTTCCGCCCTGCCTGTGTTCTGTTTTTTTTTTTTTTTTTAGGTTCTTTATCTTTTTGTGTTTGTGGTTTTGCCCCTCGTGGCCTTTTGTTTGTTCCCTGTTCATTTAGTAAAGTCTGTTTCCCTTCATTTGAAGTTTTGTGTTTTTGACCTCTGCGTTTGGGTCCAACCCCCCCATGCATCCTGACAGTCATGAATCTCATTGTGACTTTAATGCTGTGAATTGGTATTACATCTGCTTGTGGTGTTCATTGAATGATGCTTTTGAAATGTAATTTTTTATTCATTATTAGGAATATTATTGATATTGCCATAATGTGAATGAGTAAGAGAAGAGTCTGTTTTAGAAAATCTTAGAAGGTTTAAGTATTACAAGTTCTTAACCCTTTGAGGAGCAAACTTTTAAAATGAGAATAGCGCACTTTTTTTTTTTTTTTTTTTTTCTTTTACCATTTTTTTTGTAGCTAGCTTTCAGTGCAAAGCTAATGAATTGCAATCAATTTAATGCACTTTGACTCGGAAAATAAATATTGGGCATGCCCCGCCAAGGCCTAACTTGGCTGGATAGCATACCTGCCATCCCACTACATTAATTACTGTACTTTCGGGTTGAGAAGGACGGGGACGAGGAAGGCAGCATCTCCCTGTCTTTCTGAGCAAATAAAGCAACAACCCTGCAGGGTCGTAGTAATGAGAGACACGCATGCCGCGCGCAAATGGGCAGTTGTCAAAAGAAAGGTTAGCCCCTCTCCCAGGACCTCATTAGCGTAATGGCTGCTGAGACGTTCCGTAGGGTTCTGGGTATTTAATGCAATAAGTATTCACGCGCTTCAGACACAGGATGCGGCGTTCCGCTTCTGCTGCCTCCTGCCAATTAATCACTCGTCACTTTTAACGAGGTTGTTAACGCGCTAGCTGACTTCCGCAGACTCGCTGCCAATCTAACCGGCTCATTTTCAGTTCAGACAAAACCCAACGGGCTTTAAAACCTAAATAACTGCAGGCTAAATTTCTGCTAAACCATCATGGTTAATTACCGCCACACATGACCGGTAATCCACAAGCCTGTTGTAGCTTTTATACTTGCATTACGTAGATTCATTTAGCATATAAGAGAATATATGCTTTCTTATCTTTCTGCTAATACAGTTCCTGTTTCTGATCGCCAGAGGCCGCCAGTTCCCAAATCACAGGGTGTTCGCATTTGTCTAAATTGGTCTTTTCTGGTTTGTTTCCTCCTTGTATTGCTTGAATCATTGTTTGCACCTGTGTTCTATAGTTCATTTAGCTCGCCAGTTTGTCAGTATATGCAAGTTCTTTGTTCTCAGTTATTCTTCACTTGGTCTTGGTGATTGTTTGTGCATTTTTCCAGCTGAATGTTTGCTTGTGTCCAAACGGTGAAATGTCAAGTTAAATTAGTTAATTCAACTCTCTAACAGAGTACACGTGAGTCCATCTGGGGCCGTATTTACTCTGTCGGGGCTGATTTAACACTGATCATGCTCCGTCCTGTGTCGTTTCTTCCTAGTTGTTCCCCCCAGTGTTCAATTGGTTTGTACACATATACCCAGGGGGCCCAATTATCTGTGAGTCTCATTGGAGAGGTGGGTCACCTGGTGTCCAGACACTGAGCCATCTGACATAGAACACACTTCTGATCGGGAGATATTAATTTGTACCCACACAATTGGAAAATATAGAACTGCTCTTTCATTTTATTGCTGGGTTTACATATTAACGGGCTCCTAAAACCTTATTGTGATGCAGTAGTGTGTGAGAGGAAAAACGTGTGTGCGTGTGCCCGTGCCCGTGCCCGTCCGTCCGTCCATTACTGGCTTGCAGTTGATCTCAAAGTGCCATTAGTCGGACTCATTCCACGGATTTAACGACTCTGAGTGGAGCTGATGCTCCTTGTGATGCAGTCAGCGGGCTTATAGCATGCACACATGACTGCACCAATGAGGTGTGAGAGGGCTTACGACTGCACCAATGAGGTGTGAGGGCTTCCGACTGCACCAATGAGGTGTGAGAGGGCTTACGACTGCACCAATGAGGTGCGTCCTGTGGGCTTGTTTCATCTCTGCCTCATAAATCATAAGCATATCCAGTTATAACGTCACCCATGGGAGCCAAATCTTTCTAGACAAGTACACAGAAATATGAAATGAAGGTGAATGTGGGGGGTTGTGAGATTTCTAACAGCATATTTCCTTTGACGTGTACATGATTATACAAAAAAAAAAAAATTTTTAAACCTGAAAATAAAAGCCATTATTTTGCAGACACTCCTATTCAGAGCAACGTAAACAGATTATATTTTCTGCATATAATCAATTTAGAATGTTATAAGGTCGAATATTGGATATCTTTACTGAAGCAATTCAGATTAAGTTGTCGAAGGGTATTTAAAAAAAAAAAAAAAACTATTTAACCAGGTTAATCTCATTGAGATTAAAGTCTCTTTTGCAAGAGAGACTGGGCAAGATGAGCTGCTGAATAATTTGACAAACAGCAGTATTTATACAAGCGGACAGTCCCTGGAACACAAAGGGTAAAGACCAGAAAAGGTTGTGGTTTGCTGTTGAGCCGACAAAGGGTGTAAACGCTCAGGTTTCTAAATGTTTAAAAATATATTTTATAACACATTTTCAACTGTTCGGTATTCACAGGGCGCAAATAGCGTTTTCTACGCGATTGTTCAGGCACACACAGGCATGCACATACACACACACACACACCCGCACCCGCGCACGCACACGAGGTGTGTGTGTGTGTGTGCCCGTGCGTGTGTGTGCGTGCATGCCTGTGCGCGCGTGTTGGCATGTGCATGCGTGCAAGCATGCCTTCGTGCGTGTGAATGAGAACGGTGAGTTGGATTAACAGACATGATGAAAGGGATTATCCACTTCATGTTCAGTCCATAAAAAAAGTAGGAAAAACCTCTTAAAGTTCTGGAATTAATTATATCCCCCCCGCCCCTGCCCCCCCATTCAGCCTATCAAAAAACATCAATGATGCTGTAGAAATTGGATTATTGTGAGTGGGACGCACCTTTAAAAAAATGACCTTCAGACGCGATTTAAACACAGCTGGTGCAAACATTCATTGTGATTCAGTTGGTCCACATAAACACTCAAACTTAAAAAGCATCCAATAATGGCAGATAAAGTCTTGCAGATACTATTTTTGCATGTAAATTCCTGACTAAAGGACAGTTTTGTTTTTGTTGCTTCAATGTGACCTCAATACCATTTAGGTTTGTTTTTTTTCTCCAGTGACTACATTGCAGTCATTGCATGCAAAGGATATGCAGCTAAATGACTATTTTCATTTGCATAACAGTTTGCATTTTGCCGACCGTCTTGCGCATCCTTGAAATGGGTCACAGTGACTCCCACAGAAGCAATGAACCACAGGTGGATATTCACCCATGTGGGCGGGGTGGGGGAGGGGGGTGGTTGGTGTCTAGTCTTCCCAGCAGTTCAGCAGCTTGCCCAGTCCCATTTAAAATGCAATCAGTCTCAGCGGACTGCGACAAGCGGACCAGACAGTCCAATTACGGTGGCCCCTCGGTCAAAAAAGGGCGTGCTGGGGTGGAAAATACACCTCATGGACTGACACTGACGCACCTCATGAAATACACGCCAACGCTGTTGGACCCAGAACTCACTGCACCTGATCAATCGCCACAGTCAGGGGCAGAGCCAGGAGTTCAGGGCCCCTGGAAAGAATATTGCTCTGAGCCCCCCCTCCCTTTAAAAAATAATAATAATAATAAAACAACTTGATTTTTTTTTTTTTTTTTGCTGTGGGTCCCCCCAAGCTGTGCGCCCCTTAAATCTTCACCACCTTTCAACCCACTAGCGATGACTTTGACCTTTGACCTCACTTTGGCCACAGTACATGAGGGCTTTGGCTTTTTTGTTGTTGTTCTTGTTGTTGTTTGTTTTGTTTTTTTTTTGTTTTTTACATACACCAGAATTTAAATTAATATTGTCTCACAAGCAAAGTGTGGCCAAAGAATGCGGCATTCATTTGTTAAATGTCTACTAAATTCCAGCAATGAACTATACAATGATGTATAGACCCTGTACACACTTGTTTTTTGGCAGAATAGGCTTCTACCATATTCACTCAAGTTTAGCCTGAGAGATGTTAATTTGTACTGTACTTCTTCAGGTTTGGCACCACCTGAGCATACTTTTGGCAAGCAAAAACTTTTATAGCTATTATTAGCATTAGCATGTAGCATGGGATGCTTGCTGTACGTTTCTTAACTCTGATAAAATAAATCACACCACGTGTTCTGAATATTGCACAGTACGGAAACACATTAAATATAAACAATATATAATATCTAATGTATTTTAAATGCGTTATATTAATGTGCTAAATACTACACACATTTTGACTCACAAGGTCCATGTACTTTATTTTTCTTCTTTTTTTCCAATGATCGCACAAACCAAGTAATCGATAACGTCAGATTCTGAAATTATCAAGCAGTGTGGTCATCATGCGATACCTGGTGGTTTCAGGGGAGCACAGATGAATCATCTAACGCCTCGTTTCATCTGATGTAAAAAGCACCATTTACATTAGACAGACATCAAGAAAACCAGATAAAGTGTTCAGAAGTGTTTTTGATTGTTTTTTTCTTCTTTTTTTTCTAAAAAAAGGATACAGAAATATTTAATATTAGAGTGCTCTGTACAAGCATGCACTGTAAATGCTGACTGGCCAGTTTCCGCTCATATTTGCTCCTGGGAAGGGTGGGAATGGGACCGTGATTTTTGGCTTTTGGTCACGTTTTAGTCAGTTTTAGTCAGTTTTGATCTTGTGTCCGCCGCTCAGCAGTCTGTGTGCCTCCTCATCATCCCTCCAGAGAAATAGCGGCAGATTTTTTACAGTTTCTCCTGGTGTTCAGACGGCTGCCTTGGTTGGGACAGTCTCATTGGAAACCCAAGCACATACGCCTACTGCAGTGCACATTTATCATCTATAAACTCAGTCTTTTATTAAAAAAAAAAAAAAGAGTCTCTAGTTTTAGTCTCTTCATGCCTTGTAGGTTACACTTGACTGCGGTGTGCGCTGTGAATCAAGCGCTCGTTGTCTTTGTCGTCGGTTCTCTTTCCGATCTGTTACGCGTTGGAGAACCGCTGACTCTGAGCGCTGTGAAGAGCCACTCCCTGGGTGCCAGAAAAGGGCCCGAAAAATACCCAGGAGAGCAGGCCAATGCATTTTTGTTCTCTGATGTGATTCTGTGTACATCTCTCTCCATTTCCCTCTCTCTCCATCTCCCTCCCTCATCTCCCTCTCTCCATCTCCCTCTCTCCCTCTCCCTCTCTCTCCATCTCCCTCCCTCATCTCCCTCTCTCCATCTCCCTCTCTCTCCATCTCCCTCCCTCATCTCCCTCTCTCCATCTCCCTCTCTTTCCATCTCCCTCTCTCCATCTCCCTCTCCATCTCTCTTTATTTCCAGCTCCCTCTGTTTCCATCTCTCTCTCTCTCCATCCCTCCCTCTCTTTCTGTCTCTCACCTCAGATGGCTTTGCCCATGATCAGCAGGCTCATGAGGAAGACCATGATGAAGAAGATCCACATGAAGAAGCGGTCCATGACCTTGGCCACCTTCCTCCACTCGCCCGTGCGCTTCTGCGTGGTCCTCTGGTCGCGGTAGCAGTTGGCGATGTACTCCAGGTGTCTCAGGAGCAGCTGGTGGTGGCATATGCACTGGGCCTTGCAGACCTCGCGCCCTGTCCCTCCTCCTCCTCCACCTCCACCTCCAGCCGCTCCCCCTGCCACCCCGTGGTCCGAGCCGGCGTGTACCCCCTCCCGCCAGAAGGGGGCGGTGTTGTTCCCCGGCGGACTGGCGGCGTCTCGCTCCGCGTCCTCCTTCTCCGTCGGCGCCGGCGCCTCCGTCCTGCCCGGGTCCTCCCTGGGGGCGCGGCCGTTGGCGGCCCAGTTGGCGCCCCCCCGCGGGGCCTGCGGGTCGACCCGCTCGGGCAGGACGCTCATGCAGTTCTCGCCCACCTCGTAGACGAAGCAGACGCGGGCCAGGTAGTGCAGGATGAACTTGCGGGCCCACTCGGGCACCGGCTTGGCCTCCGGGCCGCAGTAGTGGATGTTCATGATGAAGATGGTCAGCGCTGTGGAGGCCGTTATCATGGTCATGGTGGCGATGTAGTACTTCCCTGCATAAGGGGAGGGGGATGGGGAGGAGGGGGGGGGAAAATATCAGGGAGAATCAGAACAGCAAAGGCAAACAGAGTACATACAAGAGCACAGAGACATGCTGGCTGAGATTATAAACAGCGGCACTGCTTGCGGAGGGGGGGCCCTCAAAAAAAGGGCCCTGACTGACAAGGGCCCTCAAAAACTGTGCTGTGATTCTGCAGGGACGAGGTGGCCTGGGGTAGTGGGGCCCAATGCGAGATCTTTTCACGAAGCCCAAAATCCTTGATGGCACCCTTGACCTTAAATATAGATAAACAATTCTGGCATCTTGAAATTATTTTTATGTTTACCATTATAGACCAACTGGAAAAAAACTTATCTAAACCTCGATGAGCTTTATTGATTCATCAGGATGGACTTCTCCGGAACAGGAATTTACAGCCATTCCTGTAGCCAGACATGCAGAACACTGATTAATTAGGGAGCTATCGGCTTATCGAACCAGCAGGGCCGGAGGATTTAACCAATAATCAGCCTCTATTATCCTGCCCTTCAAGCAAGCTATTGAGCCAGAACAATCCTTGAATGGTGAAAAACACACTTGTAAGTATTGTGATAGATTCTAAGGTTTTCAGGGAGCAAACTCAGCATTTGAATACCGACATAATAGAGGGAATATAAATTAGCGAAGCCCAGCTGAATCTCTGTCAGAACAGCTCTGTCGAAAACCACCACGATTAAAAACACCGTACTGCAATAAATCACGCCCGGCATATTTTCCAGCGATGTGATCTTGTGTCTGTTGTCTGAGAAACGTGCGCTAACCAAGGCTGGCACGAGGCTCGATAACCCTGGGCCTGGAGAGCTGCAGGGTCTGCTGGCTTTTCCGTCTTATCTTAAAGTCAGCAACCGACTCAGAACAGAGACCCCGGGTGATCAGACTCAACCGTCTAATTGGCTGCATCAATTAATTCATCAATCGATTAACTCATCAATTAAGGGTGGCAGCCCTACTGTACCTGCTGGTCTGCAGTGAGGGTGACACTGTACCCCCAAAAAGGAGCAATGGATTCCACAAAATTATAATGGAATTTAGTCAACATTTTTTTTTTTCACCCTTTGACTCAATCAAATTAGCTTTTTTATAAACAAACATTGGGGAGTATAGCAATCAGCAAAATTAACTTGGCAAACTGTGCTTGTGAGGGGGGAAAACGGTACCCTTGCATCTGTTTGTAGTTAAGGACAAATGTTTACTGAATCCAGTCATGAATTCAGATCGAAGGTCCCATAAATAAAGGTTAAATAAGGGCCCAAGATGTTCTCTTGTTTTCTACCTTCTGAACTAAAACATCTGCTTTTGACATGCTCAGTGTCGTATTTAAGCCTTATTTAACGATTCTGCAGCCCCAGTTTGGCAGGACTTCAGCTGCAAGTTTCTATTGATTGCAGATCAATCAATGTGCCAAATAACAGGGGAAAAAGCGTATTTTAAGCCACTACTCATTCTTCCCCCCCGAATGAAATTATGGCGCAACTCTGGCAGCGAGATGCCGTTACTTTTACAGCACATTATTTCATCTGGCATCAATGTGCTCGATTTGAAATATAAGAAGCCAGAGGCCAGATTGTGGACGTCATTTTCAGAAACTCTTTACTATATGATCCGTTATAAGGGAGCAGTTTTTGTCCCAGTTTGTTTTTCAGAGCCAGTGAATGGTGTGTGCGTGTGTGTGTGTGTGTGTGTGTGCCCTGCGATGGACTGTGTTGCGACCTGTCCAGGGTGTATGTATTCCTGCCTCTCGGCCAAAGCATGCTTGGATAGGCTCCAGCACCACGTGTGACCCTGCCCAGGATAACTGGGGTAGATAATGGATGGACAGATGGATTGTGTGCAGATCCTTCCCCTCCCCTCGGCCCCACCTCCCCTTGCCCCGCCACCTCGTCCCCGCCCTCCCCTCACCTCGCCCCACCTCTCCTATCCTCCACCTGCTCCCCCTCCCACCCTCCCTCCCTGGCCCCCTCCCCTAGTGCCTCCTTACCTGCCCCCTAATCCTCACCTCATTTCCCCTCCCCTCCTCCCTCCCTCCCCTCCCTCCCTCACCCCCCCCCAAACCCGCAGCGCCCTCACCAATGAGCGGGACGTTCTCGGAAGGCGGCATGCTCTCGGCCACCAGCAGCTGGAAGACGGTGAGGGCCAGGAGCACGGTCACGCCCAGGGACACCTTCTCCCCGGAGTCGGCCGGCAGGTAGAAGCCCAGCGGCGCCAGGAAGGAGATCATCATGCAGGGGATGAGCAGGTTGAAGATGTAGAAGGAGGCCTTCCTCTTCAGGTGCAGCGTGTAGGTGATGTCCGGGTACGGGTCCGAGCAGCAGCCGTACAGGATCACGTTCTTCTTGGCCGGCATGCCCAGCACCTCCCACTCCACGTTCTCCACGAAGTCGGCCAGGTCGGCGCTGTCCAGCGCGTTGTGTATGTCCATCTGGTTGCCGTTGTGCGTCCAGGAGCCGAAGGTCAGCCGGCACTGCTGGGCGTCGAAGGGGAAGAAGGACACGTCCACCTTGCAGGAGCTCTTGGTGATGGCCGGCGAGTCCCACATGATCTGCCCGTCGTGGCGGATCACCACATTGGTCGCCATGGAGCCCGAGAACTGGTCGTCGGCGCTGGAACACAGAGGAGGTCAGAACGACCGCCTGGCTGCGGAGCGAGGCCGGCAACGAGGGCTGGGATTTTAGACAGCGCCACCTGCTGGATCCCCCCCTCCCCAATTCTGAGAATGCTGAAAAACAGCCTTTGCAGTAAACCAAGGAGTTTAACTCAACTGTTAATGCTCCACACCTTACATCGGGGGGTGAGAGGTGAGGGTGGGGGGACGAGGACGGTTATATTTGTTTCTGCTTTTCACATGAATTAATAATACATTTCAAATTATTGTTAGATTTCAAATCAAAAGTGTCACTATCCAAACACCAACAAACTGCACTGTGTATTACATTATAACATATTTTGTATGTTGTCTGTGAACAAGAACCCGAAGGAATCTGTGCGTGTAGGTATTTGTTGTAGATATAAGAAAAGACAAAGAAAGATACTCACGTCGCGATAGAGAGTCAGTATCCATTGGGACAGAGGAGAAGAAGTGAAAAGAGAAAAGAAGGAGAGGTATGGCAAAGGCACAAGGAAAGCGAGGGAGGAAGAGAGGACTCTCCAAAAAGAAAGAGTGAACCATCCCTCCATCTGCTCCCTGTTCAGGCTGAACCATGTTTCTGCATTTTATCACTTTTCCCCTATCCTTTCCTGGAGCTGTGAGCTAAAAACAACCCACCAGCGACTGTCCCAACTCACAGTGGGAGATTGTGCAACCCTGACACCCAGAACGGGTGGAGGTATCCTATCAATTTCCACCGATTTGAACCAATGGAGAGTAAAACTCCATTGATTGGTTCAAACAAGTCAGTGATTTACAACTAATCAAAGTAAGGACGTAATTTAAGGGGGGCGAGGCGGAGGTACCATTATATGGTTGGTTTGATCTAATTAACATGCCTCATCAATGTGTTCACAACCATATTTATTGTACCCAAAAACATAACTCACTAATGAGAAGCAAAAAGGAGCTGCCCCCAAGGCGGCATGTCAACCAATGTTTTTATTTTCAGCCATTCGGCCATTTGCGCATGCTTCTGCATAGTCCTCAGGCAATCGCTTCCTCAATGTCAATTAAAGGAAAAAAAGCAGTAGCCTTCATTTTCTCTTTCCTGTGATGCACCAAACTGAGTGAGTAAATGGACAGAATGGTATTTTATGCACTCAGTGATGGGATTATCTGTATTTAATGAGCAAATAGAACAGCGTCTGTTCCAAGCAGCTTATAGGTCACGTCCATAAATTTTACAGCAGGAACTCAATCAAGCAGCAAATAAGCACAAGCTCTCAAAGGTCACCCTGGCAGTTATTTTCCTAATGAATCGTGAAATATTCATTTGTTTTAGGCATAATCAATGCATCTAACTTCATCAAGGCTCATCGCGCGCATAAAAACAAGATTAATACTCGCAAAGTATTGAACAGGCCAGGAGTCTGTGCTTCTACAACAATAACAAAAATTATTTCCTGATTTCAGTGCAAAATTCACCTTTAATTTCCACGTATATTCAACTATGCTTAAATAACATAAGAACATAATAATACATAGCTCAGGAGGTAAGAGCATTTGTCTGGCAGTTGGAGGGTTGCCGGTTCGATCCCCTGCCCTGGGCGTGTCAAAGTGTCCCTGAGCAAGACACCTAACTCCTAATTGCTCCCAATGAGCTGATTGGTACCTTGCATGGCAGCCTTTTACCGTTGGTATGGGTGAACGAGAGACATCAATTGTAAAGTGCTTTGGATAAAAGCGCTATATAAATGCAGTCCATTTACATAATGAGGAAAACAGACCGTTCAGCCCGTCAAGGCTTATCATTTTGACTAAAGAGTTTGCAGCAGCCCAGACTTGGACTGCTCGATGGCTTCATCCTCTACTACCTGACATTTGGACGTCTTATCTACTCTGTTTAGTAAATTAACTCTGTGAACTGTTCCCAAGGTCGGCTGGGTGCTGTGGGGGCTCTCAGTGATGAAACGCAGAAACGGCCAGATGCCCGGCTGCTCCCTCGGACAAGCAAATAGAGAGAGCAACCGGCTTGTGCCTATTCAAGGGAATGAGAGAGAGAGAGAGAGAGAGAGGAGAGGAGGAGGGAGAGAGACAGAGAGAGAGAGGAGGAGGAGGGAGGAGAGTTAGAGGAGGAGGACAGGAGAGAGAGGGGGAGGAGGAAGAGAGGGGGGAAGAGAGAGGGAGAGGAGGAAGGAGTGAGGGGGGAAGAGAGTGAGGAAGAGAAGGGTGAGGGGGAAGGGAGGGAGGGAAAGAGTGAGGGAGAGTGAGAGACGGGGGAGAGAGAGCGAGAGAGAGGGGGATAGAGAAGAAGGGAGGGAGAGGGAGAGCTGGTACAGATGATTTCAATACCACTCCGACCTACTTGTTATATAGGACAATATCAGGTTTCCATACATAACTACTAGGTATGCGGATGGTATCAAGCCCATCATAGTCATTTTTGTCCCAGGTGAGGAAGGCATCGATCCACACCTGGCGGATCCACAGGTAGGAGGTGAGGATCTGGTTACGCTCGTCCTGAAACAGACCAGAGATGCTAAAAATATGCAAGCACCCCCTCCCCCCCACCCCCCACATTGACAGATAAGACCTCATCATATCCAGTCAGATTGGTGACCTGGTCAGATAAGCAAAAAAATTCTGAGAAAAAAGACTTAAGACCTTAAGAAGGGTCTCAGACCCAGAAATCATTCTTACCTGAAAGCAGTACAAATGGCATCCTTACAATCACACTGAAACAAACTTTTAGTTAGGAATGAGACATTATTAGGAGGAGGGTTTGGTTATATTTATGCTCTGAATGAACAGAGAGGGTGGTATCATTCTTCATTTGACCAATGAAGAATACACTCCCGCTGTAACCACACAAGAAGCTCAAAACAAATACAAGGGTCCGGCAATATTTCCCCAATTCTTAACTGAAAATCCATGAAAGGCTGTCTAAACGAAGAATGTCCTTCCAGGACCGAGTGTCAGGAAAATCGATAGTCTTCCTCCTCAGCCTCGCTCACAGTCTCGGTAGCTGGAGTCTAATCATGATCGGAACACATCCACTTGCAATTTGTCCAGTCAGCCAGCTAACAATCAATGTAAAATGTCTTACAGATTAACAATAGTAGTCTTGCAACAGGGCTGCCCAACCCTGTTCCTGGAGATCTACCGTCCGGTAGGTTTTCGCCCCAACCCTAACAAAGCACACCTCATTCAACAGCTAGGGCAGGGCTGCCCAACCCTGTTCCAGGAGATCTACCATCCTGTAGGCTTTCACTCCAACCCTAACAAAGCTCACCCCATTCAACAGCTAGAGCAGGGCTGCCCAACCCTGTTCCAGGAGATCTACCATCCTGTAGGCTTTCACTCCAACCCTAACAAAGCACACCTCATTCAACAGCTAGAGCAGGGCTGCCCAACCCTGTTCCAGGAGATCTACCATCCTGTAGGCTTTCACTCCAACCCTAACAAAGCACACCTCATTCAACAGCTAGAGCAGGGCTGCCCAACCCTGTTCCAGGAGATCTACCATCCTGTAGGTTTTCGCCCCAACCCTAACAAAGCACACCTCATTCAACAGCTAGAGCAGGGCTGCCCAACCCTGTTCCAGGAGATCTACCATCCTGTAGGTTTTCACACCAACCCTAACAAAGCACACCTCATTCAACAGCTAGAGGCCTCATTGAGCTGCTAATTAGTGGAGTCAGGTGTGCCAACTTAGGGTAGAAATGAAAACCCACAGGATGGCAGATCTCCAGGAACAGGGTTGGGCAGCCCTTGACTTGCACTCAATGGCCAGTGCCCCTGCCGTGGGTCAAAGGTGAAAGGTTAAAGGTCGCGCAGGCCGCCGGCCCTCACCATGTCGATGATCTGCGAGAGGGTGATCTGCAGGGTGACGTTCATGATGTTGTCCGTGTCCTGCACAGGCCGCAGGGCGTTGGTGTAGTTGGAGAACAGATCGGTGAGCAGCTTCTGCGCGTACTTCCCCTGAGCGCACCAACACACTGAGGGAGAGAGAGAGAGAGGGAGGAAGTGGGAGAGGGAGTAAGGGGAGAGAGGAAGAGAGGAAAAGAATGAAAGGGAGAGAGAGGGAAAGAGTGAGAGAATTTGTTGATTATAATTCAGTCCTCAGGTATTTTACCGACAGGATTTTTGTCTTCTTGTCTCTGTCTCATGGTCTACCCACAAGCTAATCTCATCCTGTCCCTACTGTGGCATTATGGGTATAAACCTGCAGGAAAGGGCTGTGATGTTGCCTAGGGTGGAACAGGGTGGGGTGGGTGGAGAAGGGGGGGGGGGGAGCCCAGTCTCTGCAGTGTCTGTGGATTAAGATGGTTGGATCTCATCCATGTGAGCGGATGAGTGATGAGCAAGGAATGGATGGAGGGAGGGAGCAAGGAAAAACAGGGTCATTTCGTGAGCAGTGGGTCAGAGAAGAATTTGGGCCTGGCTCAAGCTCCACGCTCATGTTCTGCCTAGGACAAAACATAATTTCAAACGAGATCCGATTGTGTGTTAATATGATAATATGAATGGATTGTGTGAGTGTGTGTGTGTGTGTGTGTGTTTCTGTCTGAATGTGTGTGGGTGTGTTTGAATGTGTGTGTGTAAGCGTGTTTGTTCAAACAATGACAAAAGAAGGAAATGGTTCCATTTAAATAAAGAAAAGCAACTACAATATGATAATATGGTCATATAGCTAGTCCAGTTTTCCTCCCATTTTTGGCAATAAAAAACGTTGTCACTTTATCTCTTTTAATGTTGGAGGCACTGCCGCAATTTCCTCATAAAGGGGGGTGTTAAGATAAACACAATCTGATTGGCTGATTGGGTGAGTGATTGACAGTCGGGGGTGTTCCCGCGTGCCGGAGCAGCCAGGGACACTGCGTTCCTCACCACTGCCCCCGAGTCACCTCCGCGCTCAGGTGTCTCTGGCTGTCAATCAACGTCCCCTCTTCTGCCCATTAAATAAGGAGGAAAACCGATATGCATCACACTCTCAGTACTAAGTACTAACACAGAGCTGCCCAATACAGCACCCTCCTAGTGCACACTACACAACAGTACACTAACACAGAGCTGCCCAATCCAGCACCCTGTGAGTGCACACTACACAACAGTACACTAACACAGAGCTGCCCAATCCAGCACCCTCCTAGTGCACACTACACAACAGTACACTAACACAGAGCTGCACAATCCAGCACCCTGTGAGCGTACACTACACAACAGTACACTAACATGAAGCTGCCCAATCCAACATTCTCCTAGTACACACTACACAATAGTACACTAACAGGGAGCTGCCCAATCCAACATTCTCCTAGTACACACTACACAATAGTACACTAACACAGCCGCATAGTCCAGCAGCCTCTTAGTGCACACTCGGAAGGGCAGCTGTAACAAGAACTCCAAACGGTCCAAGAAGCCTAAACTGTCAAAAGTGTGCAAATGAGTGAGATAACAAGTATGACAATTTAAACTAGCATTTTATAACATACTATTTCCAGTGATACATCCTATGCAATCATTATAGTGCACTGTGTGTTTCCCATGGGAAGAATGTGTTGCCTCACAGGCTTTCGCAGCGGGAACACCACACTAAGGGGTTAATCCCATTTCAATTCAGCCAGTTCAGGAAATTAAATGAAAGTCAATTTATCGCGGACTCCTCCTAGAACATAATGGACATTTTCAGTAAATTTTGAATCGTTAACTGAATTTAAGCGGATCCAACCGCCGCCTCCCCCCCACCCCACCATCCGAGGACAAAACGCAAAACGTGATCCAGCATCGACGATAGCAATTTATAGTTTGTAATATTGGTTTATGGGATTTACTGGATATTGCGCCGGAGGTGAAGACCCCTTGTGTAAGCAGTTTAGAAAAAGCTGGAAATCTTCCGGATTACAACTGTCCTGGCGCATCCCTGCAGTAAAACCTCGATGTCTTACAATCCGCAGCGACTCTTATTAACCCGGGAGAAACTAATAACTCTCTGAATCAGAGCTGGGTGATTCTGGCCCAGGAGGCGCCAGGGGATATTCCTGGGTTTCGTTCCGGCTGAGCTTGACCACGGGAGCCTGATGGACGATTGAGAGTCTGAGGCTCAATACGCTGAATGGTGAAACGCTGAGCGCCTCCAGCACACGGTCACCGGCATTCATTAAACCCGATGAATTCAAACAAATCCGGCTACGTGGTTAAAGGGTGGAGCGAAAACCAGGACCATCTCTGGCACTAGCAGGATCAGGAGCGCCTCCCTCTGCCCTAGATCAGGGGTGGGCGATTTTCAGACCTACCATCTGCCCTTTCTGAATGCGCTCCGTATGCACCAACACTGGTTCAGTCCTGTATCAGATCACAGCCAAACGCTCCATACAGGGACACAACAACAGTTCCTGGCTGTGATTTGTGCGTTTATCAAGAAACGTCGCTAGAATGCCAGATTTTTGCACGTCAATGTCAAGGCTAATTGAGTAATTAACGCCAGATGTCGGCATGGAAACCAGAAACGGACATCACCCCCCTTTCCCACCTCGGTGTCTAAATCACAGGTGGCCACAGGAACGGCTGGTTCCTTCTTTCGCCTTAAAATAAAAGCCGCCAAGTCAGATCTAAGCAACTCGGTGAGGTGACCGTGTGATCGACTGCTTTACCTGATCAATTCAGAGCTGAGTAATAACATACATCACGGCAGCTGGCCCCTTTCAGTCAGTCAGCTCTCTAAATTAAAGTTGGCCCCCAACTTTTTTTTTGTTTTAGTTTTCAGCATAAATCAACAACCCAAAGTACAGTACACACGAGCAGCCAGGTGAACCGAGCCGACTGTGTAATAAACTGCTTTAGCCTGATCGATTTCTTTCTGAACGACGATGAAAACCGACAGAGCGTGAGGCGCTCGGGACCCGGGTCTGGTGACCCACGCTGTAAAGCCTCCTTAAAAATCACTCCATCCAATCACGACCCAAACGTACTCCAGCATTAAACTGAGAATTCACGAGCCAACCACTAATCAAAGTAGTTTATATTATTAAAATAAGCAGCACACACACAGCACACTATTTTAAGTAGAGCAGGCAGGAATTCATTAGCTAATTATACGGAGGGTGATTAGACGACCCGGCTGAAAGAGCGGATTTTGGGAACTGGCCCAAGGCACCAGAGGAGGACCCCCATGTTCTCGGTAATAAAGTAAGTGGAGTCTGGATCCCGCCCAGACTAAATCAGTTCAGCCTCAGTTCAGCTTTTCCACTGTAAAGACTGAGACCCTGGAGACTAAATTCAAGACAACTGCCTTCCTGATCAGGGGAAACATCTCACTGAAATACTTCAGGGGTCATTCTTATCACAATTATCTGGTCTTGTCTTTAAATATAACACATTTTCCTGGATTATGGTTGATCAAAAAAGTAGCATTGACCCTAAGGAGGGTCAGCCCATGTCTTGGAGTGTCATAGGGTCTAATGATTCTAGTTTTCCGCCTTAAAATCAACACAGATTTAGACCCAAGAACCCAGGTGATGAGTCATCTGTAATCAACCTCTATAACTGACCAATCAAGTGCCGAGTAACAACAGAAACCAGCAGACCCTGCAGCTCTCCAGTAGACCGTGGGTTGAGGAATGAGCTGGAATCAAATCAACCACCCTTCATCTCAACGAAAAATAGTATACTCTAAAGATAGTCTACTCTACTACTTCGACTAAAACTATAAGTGCAAATGCATGCCTTCTGTAATGACACTTTTATGTTGTCAAGTCAGGAACTTCACCCAAAGCAGTTCAGGAATTCCCCAAACCAATCCCACAGCTCTAATCTATTGAAATCACCGGGGCTTAGAAATGACTGAGATACCATATGCCAAAAGGTAGCAGTAAAATATGAGAAAAGGGTTGAGTTACCACCCCACTGAATGCACAAGCAGAGCTGTAGAGGGCTACAACCATCCCAGTGTGACCTTTGACCCACTTGATCGCCTCCCCTACCCGCTCGGTGCACTGTGGATGCTGCAGTGGCTGATGGGAGTCTATCTGGCCGAAGCCCAAAGACAGGCACCATGTAAGAGAATTAGACAAAGAAGCTCCCTGTGTGTGAGTGTGAGTGTGTGTGAGTGTGCGTGCAGGGGGGGCAGGGGGTAGGAGGCAGGGCGGTTGTAAATTAAGTGGCGGGCTTTCTCTCTGGCCATTCACAGACCCCTGGAGCTCGTGCAGGGCTCTGTCACCACGTTGCCAGGGAGGCGTCAGGCTGGAGAGAGGCAGGCACTGCTCTGTCACCACGTTGCCAGGGAGGCGTCAGGCTGTAGAGAGGCAGGCACTGCTCTGTCACCACGTTGCCAGGGAGGCGTCAGGCTGGAGAGAGGCAGGCACTGCTCTGTCACCACGTTGCCAGGGAGGCGTCAGGCTGGAGAGAGGCAGGCACTGCGAGGCTTGTGAGGACGTTCACACGTCGACCTGCAGCGTGTGCTGACTGCAGTGCAGCAGCAGGGAGAGCCTGAGCGCATGCGCTCACACACATTGCTGCAGATACACACACTCACGCAGATACACACTCACACACGCACACACACTCACACAGATACACACTCACACGCGCACACACACGCACGCGCATACACACACTGCTGCAGATACACACACTCACACGCGCACACACACACTCGCACACACATATGCACACTCACACACACACACACACTCACGCAGATACACACACACACACGCACACACACACACACACTCACACACGCACACACACACACACACACACACACTCTCACACACACACACACACACACACACACTCACACGCGCGCACACACACACACTCACACACACACACACACACGCGCACACACACACACTAAGGTAAGCTTTAGCCAGTGACAGATGAAATGAAAGCCGTTCATGTCAGAAACCGGATGAAAAGCTCCACATGCAGACCAGGGGCACAGAAGGGCAGACTGTGTGTGTGTGTGTGTGTGTGTGTGTGTGTGTGTGACGCTCTGTGCATGCCTAACACCATAGACCAAAAAGCTATCATCACCATCTTACACAGCTACATTAACCAGCATTTAATAAGCCATCCTGGATTTCTACACCAAAACTAAATCTGGGGGGGGGGGAAATCATACACTTTTTCCAAATATTACCACTCTCAAGCCCCAACTGTCAAGCTCAACCAGATGTCCACTGTGAGATAGGATGCGATGAAGGCAGGGTGGATTATCAGAGGGCAACCCCTCCCCCCCATCCCCCTCCATTCCCGCCCCCCTCAACACCCCCACCCCCACCCCCACCCCCGGTGGTCACAGATACTCAGGCTTCACAGAAAACGGCAGCGATTGGAGGACCTCTGCGTTTAATCCCGTCACGATGACATCGGTCAAACACTAAAACCATAACAGCTCCTGGAACACGTAAACAGGGACGACAAAATCCACTCAACCTGGCGCTCTAAACTGATCGCTGCTGCAGCAACAAGGACCTGGAGAGTGGCTAGTTAAATTATTTACCACTCATCAAACTACATTTATCACAAGGCTACATCATTTTTGCCATTGCCACCTGTTTTTACAAGGAAACATTACACCACACCACACCACACCACATATTCTGACTCATCTCACGTCTAAGACAAGCAAAGCTTTTCCCAAGCGTCTCTTTTAATGATCACAGATCCACTCTGGTGCCACAGGTGAGCACCTCTTTAGATGGCAAGCCTCACAACTTTCTAAAAGCAGGCTAGGTGTTTAATTGTGAAGCAGGTCTCGAAATAAGCTGAGTTTGAGTGTGTCCACCAAAATAATACTTTACTGAAAAAGTTCCAAGTTTCCAATCACAATCGAAGCTTCATCAACTTTGGTCAAAATTCAATAGGCCCATATTTCACAGTGGTTGAAAAAAGTATCATTTTTTTCTAGGATATGGGTTAGCGAGGACACGCTGAGACTGCCCCAATAGCCTACTTTACTTATTCATCAGAAGACGTAACCGAATGGAAACTCCTCCGGTTGTCACAACCGTCAGTCTGTGTCTACAAAACCACTAAAGGTTGTAAGCATGAATCATTTAGATTGTGGGTCGGCGACTTCGTTGGCTTATGCAAGTCAAAACGTTGGCTTTTTTTTCCTAGAATGCAAACATTATCATGCTTAATGTAGCGACGCTAATGCGCTTCTTCTGTGCCTGTGATGCGTTGGTCATGTGGATACGTAGCCTTGACCACGCGCAATCAACCTCTTGACCGCGAGGAGTTTTAACCCCTAGAAAGCCGAGGCCTCCCCACGGGACAGCTTGAACGCCGTCGCCTCCCACCACCGGCCAGTGTGTCATGTAAGAGCACGTTTAACATGTCTTAATCCTAAAATGCTGGGGATTTAAGTGGGATGATAGGGGATAGAGGAACCGGAGAATCAGCTTGACGTGGGGGTTAAAGCATCAACGGACGAAAAGATAAATTCAAACAACTGTATTGTGCCGCTATGGATTTTAATCGAGACCATTCAGGAAGTAAAAATATTTGGAAAAACTTGTGCAGCTAAATGCATTAGCCTATATTGCGCAACCCCTCTTCATTGTAGTAGTCTCAGTGTCTATCACAGCAGGTAATTAACTTTTATTGCAGCATATTTTAGGCCGATATCAGTCTACATCCAGCCTATTTGCAATATGACAACCCGCCATTCAGTTCACATAATATATATAGAAATATATTTAGGCGTTTTGCGGTCTTATTTGCAATAATACTCACATTGCACGGACCACGGACTCGCACGGTGTACTCATTACGACAAACGAAGAATGATTGACAACATAAGAGATATTGAGCACTCCAAATTACATGTTAAGCGCGGAATAAATAAATTTAAAAAACGGGCAAAATGTGTATATGGACATACGAAACGTATGAAACGTTCTTAAAAGGGAATCCCAAAACCTACACAGCCGAGCGTGTTTCAGTGCGTAATAACGGCATATCGCACCACAAAACCGCTTTATTCGGCGAATTGGACACCAGCTATCACAGAAATCTACCTCGATTAAAAAGGTCCAAGCATGAAATCTTAATAATCCGACCGAGTAGCCTAATCAGTAATAAAAGGGAACTATACCTGGCAGAAAATTGATGTAGAGCAGGAACCAGAGGGAAACTTGGATCCTCCATACATGCATCTTTCTCTTAGCTGGAAAAATAAGTTTGTTCCCTATAGAGGCGGCGAGTCAAGAATATTCAAGTAGGAGTTAAACATCTAAATTATATTTCAAGGTCGAAAAGTGAGAAGATAAACCCCCGTGCCTAAAAGGTAAGGGTAATTCGAAGACTCGAAGCCGGCGAGGTAAGATCAAACAGAAGATGTGCGGGCTTCATGCGGTCGATGTAATGGGTTAGTCCGGAACAGCGCGCTGCGTTTAAAACGAATGAAGGAGACGGACCACAGTGCGGACTACTGGACGCACATCGCCTCGCGGGTGGCATTGCCGCCTTCGACAGCTACCCGGGGCACGCGCTATTAATGTTTGCGCACCCAAAGTCAGCATTATATCATTTTCATCACACGGCGCACGTGCGCGCGGCGGTTGTATTTTGCTTTTGACGCACTGGGATTAGCAGCTATCTGGGCATAATGTACGGCGTGGAATGCGGGAACACAAGAATGAGGAGGCAGAACGGGGGAGGCGGCGGGGGGTTTTCTGTCCACATTGGGGAATTTGCATCTAGAAAAATAAAAAAAAAACGGGGAAAGGAGGTGTCAGGAGATATTCTTTAAGAGTAACACAGCTGACAGGGTTTTAAATAATGAAGCAGGGAGAAGAGTCCTCTGAATAATTGAGAAGGGGAAGGTATTGGTAAATTCCAGTGTAACAGTAGCCAAAAAGGACTTGTTTCGGTCACACGCTGGGCGACGGTGTGCGAATACATCCATCAACACAGACGTCCACTTGACACTGATCCATATGCTCAGTTAACGTCATTATACGGGGATAAGTCCACAGTACTTACACGTGTTCCTTTACCGCGCTTTAAATTGTTTACAGCGCCATCAAGTTAAATCCCCACCAGGCCAGTCTGATAACGAAAAGGCGAAATGAAATGCAGCGCGTGACTACTTTTATAGTCGTCCTGCATCTTTTCAAAATGCAGACACACTTTATTTTTCTTAGTCACCAATAAGTTAGGAAGATAACTTGTTTTTCCTTTATTTTCAATGAAAAAATACACTTGGGATAATGTAAATCGACAACCCCGGAGGAGAAAAAAATAGAATAATTCATTTTTATTCATTATTTAATAAAAAAACATCGTTAGCACAACCATGCATACAGTCCAACGGCCATAGAAAGACAAGATCCTTTTTTTAGAAAGGCACGGAGCCAGACGGAGGTCTTCTCTTCTGGCCATAATAAATTGAGCAAAATTATTAAATATAATATACAAAAAAAGAAAGAAAATTAAGCATCTATTCGCGGCTTTTCAACAATAACGTCCGCAAACCAGTGACCATTTATTACAAACATGGACTTAAAATAACAAAACAAAAAAATGCGAACACGTCATCAGAGTCGGCAGTACGTCACAATGATGGGAGATGAGCTCAGGTGTATCCTTCGGTCTACGGGTGAGGAAGTTGTACAGATTTATGGAGGAGAGACCCTATTTGCTCGGTTCTACCCCACCCAGAACACAGACCCAGAGCGTTGAAAGGCTGCTATAATGCAAAAACTTCATCTGAGATATTAAAAAAAAAAAAAACAAAAAAAAACGCATTCAGTCTGGAGCAGTGTTTTTTCCCCCTCCTTCCACACAAGCAATATATATATATGCACATCAGAAACTGATCTTGAAAGGCAGGGTTTTCCCCCCTTCCTCATTCAAGGGCCTGTTTGGAGATGGTAGAGACAAACAGGGACCCCTTCAACCCATTCAATTTCAGTTCCTCTCTGTTCTCTAGTGTCACCCTCAACCAACTCCCCTACAAGAGGAAGATCTTTTCACCTCAAGAGGGTAAAACTGTAAAACACTACAAAAATATATCTTATCCCCTCCCCGCCCCTCCCTCGTAGATTTATTTTGGCATTCTGTTCTGTGAAGATTCGGATTGGTTCACCGGCCTGGTTTTTGTTCCGTTCCCGTGTTTAACAGAGCTGGAGTTAATCTTCCGTAAATGAGGGGCCGATTCCTCCGACGTACAAGTTTAGCGAGCGGAAGCCTGAGGCCAGACAGTCGAGCGCCTGCTAACGGACCAGAGAAAAACCTTTAAAGGTACGAAACACGGAACCTCACCCCCCGACCCTCTCCTGCCTAAAATAAGACAGAGTGAGACCAGACAAGGAACTGCGCCGGGACACAGGACGCCAGTCCACTGGAGAACAAAGTGTGGGCCACCAGGGTGAAGCTCATTCAGCGAGATTTGTGCTTTCTGCATTCATGAAAAAAATGAAAAAATAACAATAATAATAAATCATAGACCATAACATAAGCTGACACCTTCCCTTTAAATAGGGTTAAAATGACTGGTCAAGTAACATCCGACAAATCTGCAAAATATAGTTTAATTATTAAACACACATCTTTAGGCAACTAAAAAGTACAAAAAAACAACAAAACAAAACATAAAGGAATGCTTTATCTACTGAACGTCCGCAGGTAACTACAAGAGGCGTGTCAGAAGGGGCGGGGTCTAAAGACCCAGCCATCCCAGTCCATCAATACCGTCAATCCCTCCAGGGCAGGATACAGCTAGACCCAACCAATCAGCTTTCCCGCTTAAGCAGGAGGCCCCTCCCACCGGTCCGCCCCTTCCTCGAAGCGAAGCGTCTCATTGGCCGACGACGAGCTCGCGCAGGTAGGATTGGGTGAGGCCGCGCAGCTCCTCCAGGGCGTAGTCCTCGGGCATGGGCAGGCGGCCGATGTGGGGGGCCAGGTGGCGGAGGGGCACGTGGGGCCGCCCCGAGGCAGAGTCGCCGCCCTGCTGGAGGCTCAGCACCGCGCGGAGGATGTTCGCCACGCGCTTCGCCATCTCTGGGGGGGGGACACGGACGCCACGCGTCAGAGACCGCAGGGACTCCCTCCAGTAACTCACACAGTATATTTACAGACTGGCTTTAAGTGCCAGGGGCTTGCGTGCAAGGATGCCCAGATCATATGGGCTCGTAAAAGTCACTGTATATTGCTTTTCTCCCTGAAGTCCACCAATGACGGAGGACGAGGTTATTACAAAAACTGAACATTAAATTTGCAATAAAACATTCATTTTGAGACACTGACCAGTGTCGTTTATTAACCCTTCAAGTTCTGAGATCACAACTATGTGATTAGAATGTTCTTAACTGAACATTCTAATGCTGATGTCACAATCACTACCTATTGAAAAAAAAACATTATAGAAAAATCTGCTCTACAAAGGGTTAAATAACAGAGCAGTGCAAGCAGACGGCCGTTAGCAGCACAGGGTACGTATCCCAGGGTGCCGTGGGGGAGGGGGGGCTCACCTGACTGGGCCAGCCGGTCCTTGGCCGTGCTGCAGGGGATGAGCTCTATCCTGCTGCAGAGCGACGTGACCTCCATGTGCAGCCTCTCCAGCTCGTACCCGGGGCTCTCCAGCTGCAAGCGCGCACAAACACACACACACGCACGCACGCACGCACACACACAAGCACGCACAAACACAAACACACACACGCACACACAATTACACCACACACACACCCACACACACACCACAGCACACCCAGACCACACCGAACTACACGGAAACAACACACAAGCGCACACACACACACACACACACACAAACACACACGCACACACACGCACAAACACACGCACACGCACACACACACACACACACACACACAAACACACACACGCCGTTACCGAGGCCTGTATTTACACTCATACCAGCCTGTCTTTGGCTCTGGGGAATACCAGCCCCCCCCCCTCCTTTTTGGCCTTTACCCCTCCTGCAGACCACACCTCCTGAACTACGAACTGGAAACTGGTGGATAAGCAGAGTTAAGCGATAAGGCCCCCTTTCCCCGGGGGCGTGGGGGCACTTGGAGACCACAAAAGGCGCTATATAATCACAATGTGACCCCGCAGGTACCTGCTGTATGGCCCGCAGGGTCTGGATGACGTGGATGTAGTCCAGGAACACGCGGCCGACCGTGGGCCAGTCCTGGATCTGCACGCAGCGCTCCGGAGCAGACAGGCCCTCCAGGAACTCCAGCAGGTAGTCGTGGTTCTCGTTGATGATGCAATCTGAGTAGGGCGGGGGGGGGGGCAGGGTCAGGCACAGGTCACCTATCGGAACACCTTCTCCTCACACGCATCCACTGCACTGAGCAGCTGTTATAGGGATGACCAGCCTGTGGCACTGGCTCCAGGGGCAGCCGGGCGGTCTTACCTGAGGCCAGGTGCTGGATGACCAGCCTGTGGCACTGGTTCCAGTGCCCCGCCTTGTAGAGGTGCAGGGCCTCCCGGTGCCGGTCTCCCTCCCGGTGGGCCCGCGTGGCCTTGGCCTCGTGGATCCACTGCACCGGAACCAGCAGCTTCTCCGTCAGGAAGTGCTCCCGTTCCGCAGAGTCCTCCGTCTCCACCAGGGGGCAGTGCAGGTCCAGCATCGCTCGGACCGCCCTCTCACGATGCCTGCGGTTGTACACATTCAAGACATTTAACCCTTTGAAGAGTAGGTTCTTAAAAAAATGTTTCTTTTCAAAATTTCAAGTCAGTGTTCTAGAACTCCACTGCTTTCAGTCACCAGTATTGACTGTGACATCAGCATTAGAATGTTCAGTTAGGAACACTCTAATCACATATTTGTGACCTCACAGCTTAATGATGCTCAAATCCAGAGAGACTAGCATAGTTTACATGCTTTGAATGCGATCCATTTCATATGTGCTGACATAATTCAGGTGTCTTGCTGAAGGGTACAACAGCACCGGAGAACCAAACCTACAACCCTGAAGCTGCAAGCCCAAGTCCCTAACCGTTATGCTACAGTGTCTATCCTTTAAATAAATTTATAGCGGCCATATTAAACCTGAACTTGAAGTAACGCTTGAAGTGAAATCCAAATGGGGTTTCCCCTCTCCCAGATAAATCAAAGACTTCACTTCTTTTCACAAAGGCTTCAATGTGTCCCTTCCATGAAGTAACAGGTGCTGGTCTAGGACCGGTTCAGCCCGTTAGCTCGTAGCGAAGTGGGTCGGGACACCAGCAGGGAAAGACTGATCCCAGATCAGAATGAAGCTGCGTGTCTGGTCTGCGTGTCGGGGGGTGGAGGGGGGGTGGGAAGGACGTACGCGGGGTCGGGTATGTGCAGCAGCACGAAGACGGCCATTTCCCAGAGTCCCGCGCTCTCCAGCTGGGCGGCGTAGCTGGCGTGCAGCAGGCCCTGGTGCTGCTGGGACAGGTGCGTGTAGTGCAGCGCCTGCAGCACGTTCCACAGGTGCCAGCTCAGGCGGTAGTCCAGCCGGTCGCTGGTCACCGTGCAGGGGTCCAGCAGCTGCTGCAAGCTGTAGTGGCTGAGACCGGGTCACAACACAACACCCGTCAATCAAACAAGCCCCCCACCGGACGGGCGGGCGGGAGGTAACACCCGAACCGGATCGACCAGGATCAGGAACTACGAAAGCAGTGCATGCACCCTGTAACTCAGAGCTGTCCTGTTACAGGGTGTTCTAGGTTCTCACTCCAAACAGCTAGAGATCTGTAGGCAGACTGTTGGAACAATAACAACTCACTTTGCAGAGTCTTTTTCAGGCCACAGGCTCACAATAGCAAAGTGCTTTACAAAAAATAAAAATAGATGGGGTAGAGTCAATGGACTGTATTAATTGTCAAACTCGGTTCTGGGGGACCCCTGTGTATGCTGGTTTTCAGTCAATGATTTTAATCAAGCAGCTCATTTGCCATAATTACACTTAATGTTTTGAGGGATTATTTGCACACTGCCCTGGAGCCCCGCCCCACCCCCACCCCCCCGGCAGCACACCCACCCCCCTCCCAGGCCCCGCCCCCCTGGCACACCCACCGGTCGCTGTACAGCTTCAGCAGGTGGAAGCAGATGTCGTAGAGCGGCCTCTGCTCCTCCCCCTCCTCCTCTGGCTCCTCCTCCAGGTGCAGGTACGGGGGGAGGGGGGCGCAGGCGTACTTCTGCCCCTCGCTGGTGCCCTGATTCAAAAAGGGGGGGGGGGGAAATCGACACGTTACCATGGCAACAGACTAGGCGTGGGGCCCGACCAAAGCATGTTTAAAATGGCTGACGTTCCCACTGCTAGAGAGTAAACGCGAGCTCCTCACCTGGAAGGCGGCCTGGTACTTGCTGAGCGCGTCGGCGACCGAGGCGGTGGGGGGCAGCAGGTACCACAGGTGCACAGCCAGACAGCGCTGCCAGTCCAGCTCAGAGCACACGTTCACACAGCTGTCCGACGTCTGCCACACCTTCACAGGTACAGCACAGGTGCGTTATAAAAGAACACATAGTGAGTGAGTGACTCTGTGAGTGAGTGAGTGTCTCTGTGACTGAGTGAGTGAGTGAGTGAGTGAGTGACTGACTGTGTGACTGAGTGAGTGATGTACTGTGAGTGAGTGAGTGACTACTCTTGAGTGAGCCGAGAGCGTGACGGTTCCGCTGCATGGCGAATATGTGAGTTTCCTGACGAGGAGTCCGTCTCAGGCTGGAGTCCGCAGCTGATGCCTGCAGGTCCGAGTGAGTGACGCTGGTGACAGAGTAGGCTCGGACACGAGTGAGCCTGTCCTGAGTGAGCCGCAGAGCCTCATTCACCAGATACACAGGGGAATGCATTCCAGCCATCCCCGAGGAGACCTTCAGCCCGCTCAGTCCCCAGTTCAACCCCAGCAGTCCCGGCTGATGGACCCCAGCTGCCACAGCCCTCCCTGTCCTAGAGACAGGCACTATTTTCACAGATCACCAAGAATTTTCACATCCCCAAACCACCCCAGATATTCCCAGTTCCTCCCCCATGGATGAGAGAAGACCAATTGACAACGAATTCCGTCTCAGCCCAAGGAAGGGGGAACCTGGCGGAACTCTGTTCCCGGGGGGTGGGACTCACCGGATCTCTGTGCCGGGGGGGGGGGGGACTCACCGGATCTCTGTGCCAGGAGGGGGGGGGGGGACTCACCGGATCTCTGTGCCAGGAGGGGGGGGGGGGACTCACCGGATCTCTGTGCCTGCAGGCTGAGGGGGGAGGAGGAAGACTCCACCGTGATCTCCTGTGCGGAGCTGCAGCCTCCACTCCCTCACCGCGGCGGCCGGTCAGGGCTGAGAGGCGTCCGCTGGCTCCAGTGGTGGGCGTAGCCCGCCCACCTCCTCCTCCCCTCCGCCTCCCCCAGCCGGCCCGCTCCGTCCAGCGGCGTAGCCCCCCACGGGCCCGCCTGTGCCCGCCCCCAGGCACAGCGGCACAATCACACAGCAGTGCTGCACGTGTGACGCACACACCCAACACACACACACACACAAATAGAAGCAGTGAGCACACACACACAGATATGCACGTCTGTGTTCATGAGTATTTTGCGTGCACGTGTGTGGATCTATGTGTATGTACGTGCACATGCATGTGTGAGTGAGGTACTGTGTGTGTGTGTGTGTGTGTGTGAGTGAGTGTGTGTGTGTGAGTGAGTGTGAGGGACTTGGTGCAAGACTGTGTGTATGCGTGCGTGGCACTTGAGTGGGTGCGCATGCGTGTGTGAGGTGTGCGTGCGTGGCGTGTGTATGCATGCGTGTGAGGTGTGTATGTGTGCAGGAGCGTACCATCAGCAGCGCCGGTCTCCGCGGTGACCTCGCTGATCCAGTCGGCGTACTCGTGCAGGGCGTCCACCCCGGGGGCCGGCTGGACGAAGGGACACGCCCCCTCCGCGCTCACCCTGCTGTGCTTCAGCTCGATCTCCAGGGGGCGCCGCAACAGCGCCAGCGCCTCCTCGCTCGCCCCCCGCTCCGCGTCCACCACCCGCTCCACCTGCACCCGGAAGGGGCTCTCCGAAACCCTGCGGGGACGGGACGGGGAGTCCGCTCAATCGCTCGCCCATCGGCCCGACGAGGAGTCCGGATCGGCTGCAATGCCTGATCTCGCAACGTCTCAAATACACTTACGCCCTCACACAAACACAATGGCACAAATAAGCTTCCTTTCAAGGAACAGATTAGTGATTTCGATAGGCTCCCAAGGTCATGAGGTCACAATTCAGACTGAATCATTTAGTGTTCATGCAGTTCAGCGAGAGCAGGAGCCCCTTTCTGAATCTTAAAAAGACCAGGCTTGTTTGGTTAGCGCTGTAAGGTTATGAGCCCTAGCGAACGAGACTCCGACTGGAATCATTTCCCTTAAGGAACCAGACTGAGCAGCGTAGCAGAGCGTTCAGGGAACTGGGCTCGTCACTCTGGGGCTTGCAGGCTCGACTCCCTAATGGGGCACTTAAGGCTGTACCCTAGAGTGATACAATTAAGCTGAACTGTTTCAATAAAACATCCAGCGGTGCAAAATGGCTACACAGCTGTGTGAGCTGCTCTGCGTGAAAGCATCGGCTGCAGGGTTCACTCATGAACACAGCTGCGGTTGCAGATGACTGGACATTCCACATTAGGGCGGGAATCAGACATGCTCAGCCCCAGGTTGGGGGATTAGATGGGTAGATATACACACAGACAGATGCAGATATACACAGAAAGATAGACAGATATAGATGGACAGATAAGACAGACAGACGAAAAGACAGATATAGATGTACAGATACAGACAGACAGGTATAGATACACAGATACAGACAGAGACAGATAGATACAGACAGACAGACAGATAAAAAGACAGACAGTCCAGTCGGCGCGCTCTCTCACGGTGCGCTCTTGGCCAGTTTGGGCAGGAAGCCGAACTCCAGGGCCTGGGCGGGGGTGTCCTGGGGGGCCCCGGCGGGCCCGCTGAGGGGGTCCCCGCAGTGCGCCAGGGTCCAGTTGGGCCCCCAGCCCACGCGGAAGCAGCGGCCCATGAACAGGGCGGCGTCCATCAGCAGCTTGCCCTTGTCCCGCGCCACCGAGCTGCCCGCGGGCACCAGGTCCGGCTGGCGCTGCGTGCCCACCGTGCGCAGCGAGGGCTCGGGGGCCGGGGCGGGCAGCCGAAACGAGGGCCCCGGCGAGGGCCAGGGGGACAGGCGCGACGCGTCCGCCGCGGACGTCCGGGACAGCCGCTGGGGGACGCCCCCGAACGGGGCCTCGGGGAGCTGGGAGAACAGCCCCGCCCCCGTGCTGAACCGGGCCTGGAGCAGTCCTCCTGCAGGGAGAGACACACCCACAAACACTAAATCACAACCCCCACATTCACCCCTTTACAGAATTACATCTAGGGAATGCAGAATTTAAAAAATATACATGTCTATTTATTTTTACACACATTATACATTTACACATGTATATTTACTGAAGTAATTTGGGTTGAGTACTTTGCTCAAGGGTATAATGGCAGTGTCCCCACCCGGGAATCAAACCTGCAACCTCTTGAGTCACAAGCCCAGTTCCCAAACTTCCATTACATAACAATGCTGTTACATCACAATGCTGCCATTACACTCCCTGGCACAATTAGACGAGCACCAAGTTTAAAAATACCTGCATTGGTGAGACACTGGATTTCCCTCCCGAAACGCGATTGGCTGATTACTCACCGGACGGTCGCCCCTGTTGGGGGGGCAGGAGGAGACGAGGTGAGCCCAGGTCCTTTGATTGGTCGAATCCCGGGGAAGACAGGCTAAATCCCAGCCTGGGGAAGAGCTCTCCCTCCTCATCCTCCATGAACAGGGAGGACTTCATTATCTGTGAGGGGTTGAGGAGTTATTTGGGGGTACCCTGTAGAGCGTGGGTGGTTGATGGTGATTTGGCAGGACCAGCAGTGTCTAGGGGCTGATCGGTGATTCGGGAGGATGTGGGGGTTGACGGTGAATTTGGGGGGTATTTGGGGGTACCTGCAGGACGTGGGGGTTGATGGTGATTTTAGGGTGTATTTTGGGGTACCTGCAGGCGGGGTTGATGGTGATTTTGGGGTGTATTTGGGGTACCTGCAGGACGTGGGGGTTGATGGTGATTTTGGGGTGTATTTTGGGGTACCTGCAGGACGGGGTTGAGGATTGGGTACAGGGTTGATGTGATTGGGGTATTTTGGGGTACTGCAGGACGGGGGTGTGTGATGGGTGATTTTGGGGTACCTGCAGGACGTGGGGGTTGATGCTGATTCGGGGGTATTTCGGGGTACCTGCAGGACGTGGGGGTTGACCTGCAGGTGAGTGTGTGGGGTATTTGGGGTACCTGCAGGACGGGTGTGCGTGGGTTGCCTGCAGGCTGGTTGAGCTCGGGGATCGTGGTCTCGGCGGGGTTTCCAGGCGTGTCCCTCGGGCGGGTGCCGCCTGTCCTGGTCCTCCCCGTCCAGCACGCTGTCTGCGGGCAGCTCCTGCGTGATGTCCGCCATGTCGCTGTCCACCTCTGAGGCCCGAGACAGGAGCTCCAGCACGGCCGTGCTCTACACACACACACACACGGACACACACGCACGCACACACACACACGCCGACACCGTCAACTTACAGCCCCACACACAGGGCAAACAGTCCCCCGCCACGCCCTCAAACTAAATACACTGGCGACAGTGATTAGCTTTATCAAAGTGACTTGTGTAGTACTGCCTGTATTAGATAAAATAACCTAGTGGTGGTGGTGCTGGGTAATTTAACAAAAAGACTTTATATTTATATTTAATTAGCGCGCTGTAGTGCTGCTTAACTTGGCCGAAACACACCATCCAAGATTACATGTGCAGCTAAAGGAGGACTGACTATACTTAGAGTCTGACAGAAAACAAAAATGAAAATGCTTAAATCTTTATTTAAAACTTTATTTTTGGCATGGTTTCCAATGATTACAAGGTTATCACAAAATAAATGCACATGTCACAATTTAACAGACAAACTGCGGACTCTCATCTTTATTCAGGTCATGCATTCAAAAGCATTAAAGCAGCAGCATCAATCCAGACTGATGGAAAAAAGACGACTATCTTTCTAAAAAAAAAAAAAAAAGGAAGGAATTCCTCATGCTGTGTAAAAGCGCCTTTAATTTAGCGAAGGGCTGCAGCGGGGAGGCGACACTCGCGTCCCAGAGTGCTGCTGGGTAAGAGCGCGTTCTCCCTGGTTTCCTGTAAATTAGCAGCCAATTCTGGACTCAGAGACGAGGCGTACGGACTCCTAGGCCAAACACTGATTTAAATAAATCGCTTGGGTGCTCTAATGCACCAGTAGACACCGCAGACCTCCAGGACTAGAGTTCGGCTTTACGCACTTTTCAGGATTTTGTTATCCCTAAACTAGAATCACACTTTTTTTCCCCCCTCCACTGCGCCGACTTGTAGCAGGTGGGCATGCACTCACCAGATGCAATGGTCTACACTGCACAGTACTACAGGACAGCTAGCACTGGCTAGCAGACAGCTGCTAACACCACTGACAGCTGGCAACCTGTGGACACCTAGCATGACGCGGTGCCGATTCGAGCAGGCCTGGATTAAATCCCAGGAGCGTCAACCACTGCAGGCCTCAGGTAACACAGAGGTAAGCCTAATTTGTGCTTATGGTAAGGTAAGCGCCTTTATTAACCCTTTAAGGTGTGAGATGACAGATGTGTGATTAGAATGTTCCTAACTGAACATTCTAATGCTGATGTCACAATCAATACTGGTAAGTGAAAGCAGTGGAGTTCTAGAACACTCAGAATTTTGAAAAAACATTCCAAAGAACAGCCTACCCTTCAAAGGGTTAACACGGAGCCTGCAGGATAAATTTAAATGACCAAAGTTTGCCGTTCCTTCCTCTTTTAAAGTCGCTACATCACACATAGAGAACAAATTCACCCCTATGACAAAATCACGCCTTCTAGAGACAGTGAGCGATATATTCAAAATGCTTTTGGATTGCATTCTGTAATCATTCATTTATGATAATGCATTTCTTAAGCCCAGAATGTTCAACTTTCATTTCTTAGCAGCTATAAAAAGTTCTTTTTTTTGTGATATAAACTGATTTTTTGAGACTAAGAAGCAAAACAGAAAATCCAACAATCTATATACTCAGTATAACAGACAAACATTAAATAAAACAGCGAACATTCCCATCTTCCCCGCGAATTAGCTAACATTCCCATTTTCCCCTGTGAGTGAGAGAACATTCCCATCTTCCATACGGGTGACTGAACATTCCCATACCAAAACTGCATTTCACGATTCAGTGTACAGGGTCAATAAACTGAATGACAATAAAAGCTCAAATCATTCAGAAAAACGACTATGTTCTTCTCCATTGTTCTGTTCATTTTTACAGGGACAGTTAAACACCTTTATCAGTTTAATCACATTTTACATATCAAAAATTCAATTTGTTACACACTTAAGATTCAAAAAGACTAACATTTATTTCCTGGGAAATGTATAATTTTTGCCAAAACGGTATACATGTACATTTCTTTTAAAGGCATTGTTATTTTAATATATTTAAAACACGTCCCCAGATAACTTTTTCCTCTGTAAATCAGAGTAACTCTTACTGAAGGACTGGATTATGATAAATATATATTCTCATAAAAGGCCACCGATTTCTCACTGTAAAACCTGTATACTTTTTTTGCATTATCATTTGTTGTCATATATCAGGGATCTGCTTGTTTGTTACCAAGGAAACACACAGAAAAGCACAATATTTATTGTAACAAAACAGCCCATGACACCTTGCATCTACATTACCCAAATAACACTTCCTTGAATTTAAGTTTTTTTTTTTTTTTTTCCCGAAGTCAATGTGCATTTTCACAAATGAATCCTGGGAAATGTAGTTTTTGTGTGTGTGCGTGTGTGCCTGCGTGTGAACAAGAACCCTCAACGTCCTTGTGCTTTTTAGCCACCCTAGAGATAAGTGATGCCGCCTCAAACAATGTGTCCAGTATACACACACCGATTGCCCACAATTCAGTGCCCCGCCCCCCCTCCCACTGTTCCACCAATCGGAGAGCACCCAGCCACCGCAGGTACGAGGAAACCTGGGGGGGATTCGTCCCAGTGCGCAGTGACCCAGATCAGGGAGCTCCTCCATCTACCTGTGGTGTGGGTTTTCCATTGAGCGCCACCTGCTGCTGGGGGGGCGGAACTGCGGCAGCGGTCTTCAGCTTCTTTGGGTCCGTTTTGGCGGGCGGAGCCTCCTCTTCCTCATCGGAGTCCTGGAGGCCGTACTTGGAGAAATGGGCCACCTGGGAGGAGAGGAACGTTTGCATCCCAGTTAGCAGCTGCTCTCCAAAACTTTCAAACATCAATTCTCAGGAGGAAAGGCTCCAAAATTAGGAGCGCCGTAGAGCCCATTATAAGGAGGAAACCCATGCCGGTGGACCCCGTGTCTCTCCGGGGCAGGAGGCGTGCACTAGGCACCCCCTCAGCCCGCCCCCCCCACCCTCACCTCAAACACCCAGGAGCCGGTCTACCAACTCGGAGCCGGTCGGCCCCCCTCACCTCAAACACCCAGGAGCCGGTCTGCCCGCCCTCACCTACACGGCGGCGGCCGCCTCCTCACCCAGAGCCGCCCCTCCTCAAGCGTTCATCTCACACCAGGGCGGTCTGGCTCTTGGACTGTGTGCAGGGGTTTCCGCGTTGGGCCGACAGAGCCCCCTCCAGCTTCTCACGCCTAGTTCATCTCCGCAGCCTGGGGTCTGACAGAGGAGGGGTTTTGTCGGGGGCCAACGAGGAGAACGCTGGGGAATAAGCCCAAGCATGGGATTTCATCTTACACGATTAATCATTAAAAACGCTGGTTTTTAAGCCCCTAAATGCCTCTGGGGGACACTCGTGTACGCTAATGGCATGCCAAAGCTTTGGGCCCCTGCTCCAGACATTCAGCACGCCCAGGGTCCAGCTCACTGGACGCCACCACAGTTTCCCATAATGCACGTCTTCTTATACCCAAGGCCTCCACTGCTGTCACTCAAACCTGTTTCCTCCAGCCACAGAACCCCGAGCCCCACAGTCTGGCGTGCGCTCGCCATCGTAAATAAAAACGCTCTGCGCTGTGACTACAAACAGGGAGACGTCTCCTCCTGTTACTCATTCGCGCTGCGCAGGCTCTCCAGGGACCGCCGTCGCTGAGAAGAGAGCGCCGATGTTCACCCGACCGCATCTTCTCAGATCACCGGCAACGCCGACGGCTGGGAAGGTTTCCTTTATTTACTACGGCGCTGTGCAGTTAAATCCATCATGGAGCTCCATAAACAGACTCCGGCTCAGATGAACCGTTACCGGGAGCCGAAGGGGGTGTGGCGAGCAGGCTAAATCCGTTTGGAGTGCGTGCGGTCTCGGGTGCGTCTTACCTGTTGAGGCCCTCTCCCACGGCGGGCTTGGCCTTGTCGTCGGGGTAGACGATGACCTCCTTCCGCCGGAAGTGCACGATCTCGTCCAGGTTCAGGTCGGTCAGGTTCACCTCCCCAGGGAAGAAAATGGAGCCGTAACCTGCACAGAGAGACCGGGGATCAGAGGACACAGTCAGAGCAGGCTTCAGCACGCAGGTGCTGTTCCACACCAGGGTTTCCTAAACTATGGGTCGGGGCCCAGACTGGGCAGGCGGAGTGTACGAGGCGGGTATGAGTCTGTAGTCCACTAGGATGCACGAGAACGTGTATTTGATGGGTTCCTGGAAAGAGCTAAATTTCTCATTTCAGTTCTCGACATTAAAAAGTGTAATAACCAGCCTTCCACATCGACTAGATGCGTCAGTGGGCCTCATAATTAAAAGGTTTAATAGCCTGGATGCGTCACTGTCTGGCACAACAGTCAGACAAGCAAGGGAGCGTAAAGCCATTCAGAGGCTGGAATGGAAGGTAATTAAACACAGACTGGTCGTCAGCAGCAGACCCTATCAGAAGCCACAGTGATGTTCAGAAGGGTCACCCAAAACCCCCATTCCATCAGCACGGAGATAAGCCAGTTTTTATCTGTGCGCTGTGTGCCTCTTACATATCTGACAGGACTTCAATTTATTCGCCCTTTCATTCGATTCACCCTTTCATTCTGAGGGAGCTCGCACACTCTGTGCTGTTCTTACATACCCATACACTGCCTCTATCAATGTATGTTTTTCACTATCCTAGCTTGTGGCAAAGGAATCCAACGTGCTAATTACAAACCGCAAAAAATAGACCATTTGAATCGGAGCGGAGAGACGGATCGCCCCCAAGAGCGCGCACAAATAAGCCATGTGATCAGACCTGCTTAAGCAGAAGCAGAGGCTCATTACATATTTATGAGTGTAACACAGCAGCCTCATTAATTATTCATGATGTTTAAATGCTTCTGCAAACGATTCGCCGAGAACACTGCAAATAACGAGCGGCGAAACGGCAAATTTACAACGCGAGTCAAGGCAGCGTAGCCTATGCACTGCTGCATTTGGTATTCTGCAGAAAATTACCTGTCAATATCTTATATGCGCACCATAAAGATGCAGCTAATGCACTGAACACATACATAAACTGTTTCTCATATAATGACAAACACATGACAAGAACAACGACTAAAAATAGGAATTTTGTTCTTGTTGTTTCTAAAGCAACCGGACCCAGCATTGTTTTCAGTCTCCTACAATGGCTTCAAACTGTGTAATTAGATCACTGCCTTAACCACGCGAGGGGAAAACAAAAACTCCACTCCGGCACTAAGGCTTCAACCCAAAGAACTCAAAGGACACCAGATCCAAAGAACACAAAACAACAGTCAAATACAGAACAACTTAACCCTTAAAGGTGTAAGGTCACAAAATGTGTGATTAGAATGTTCTGAACTGAACATTCTGATGCTGATGTCACAATCACTCCCGGTGATTGAAAGCAGCGGAGTTCTAGAACACTGGCTAAGAACATTCCAAAAAATTACCACTGAAAAAGCTGAGAATCCAGTAGAGGATCCCTGAAATCGCAGGTGTCAAACTCCAGTCCCGGAGGGCCGCAGTGTCTGGTGGCTGTTGATGCGTTTCGGCACCGGTGACTCATTAAAGTCACTGATTGGCTAAAGAGACCACACAGACCTTGTTCTCAAGGCCTTAATTGACCGCGAACTGAAAGAAAACCACAGACCCCTGCGGACACTGAGCCTTTCACACGCAGGCGGTTTTTTTCCCGGTCGCCATGGCAGAGCCTCACCCTTCCGGCCCACGGTGAAGTTCTCCACCAGGCAGTCCCCGTTCTCGTTCAGCATGCTGCCCAGCTCCTCCAGGGACGGGATGGTGTAGTACCCCACTCTGCACAGGACGATGCCTGCAGGGAGACAAGCGGACGCCCAGCTCAGAGCACAGCCCTCACAACCACACGTGTTAAACAGCATCACACGCACAGTCCGCTCCACGCACTGTTAGCCACGGCCAGCTCCCTCTCTGACATCACTCACATTCACCTTTTTTTACAGTGTCACAAAAGGAAGCACTCACGACCGGCTACAGGGATGCTTATTTTTATTCTGCAAATAAATCTCCAAATGCACAGTTTTATGGGGAGAATAACTTCTCTGTCTCTGCCAGTCACAAGTGCTATTTTCCCCCCCATTTGTCATGGCATTTATCATTGAGATTGGGGTGAGGGTTCAGGGGTGAGAGGTCAGGGTTCAGGGGGAGGGGTGAGGCAGGGTGAGCGTCAGGGGGGGGGTCAGGGTTCGTCAGGGGAGGTCAGGGGGAGGTCAGGGTTCAGGGGTGAGTGGGTTCAGGGTGAGGGTTCAGGGGTGATGGGTGAGGGGTTCAGGGGTCACGCTCACCAGCGGGGTGCTGCGGGGCCGGGGGGGCGTCGGGCTCCTGCTCCTCCTGGGCGGAGTCGTCGGCGAGGGAGGCGTCCTCGCTGCTGAGCTCCAGGCCGTTGGAGGCCCCGGCGGGCCGGACGTTCAGCTCGGCGATGGTGTCCTGCAGGGCCTGGCTCTGCCGGCTCAGCCTGCCCTCCAGCGGGTGTGGGATCGGCTTGGCGATGGGGTTGGTGTAGAACTTGGTCACCTCCTCCAGCTCCTCCTCCGGCCTCTCGGGCTCCGCCTCCTCCTCCTCCTGGGGCCTGGTTTCCGGCACGCTGGGGGGGGAGAGAGGACAATTCAGGGCTTAGAAAGAACACACCACCTAGACTACTACAGAACCTTAGCCAAGGAACAACTTGACCAAAGTAGCACCTTAGCCAAAAAGCACCGTAGCCAAAGGATCACCGTAGCCAAGAAGGGGGAATCAATGGTCTAAGAGAGTCCAAGGCACACATTTCCACATTAAAATGCCTTCCTTGTACCAGCATATGGAGGACAGACTGCCTGAGAACAGCAGTGAATCAATACTGCACTGCCCCCTGGAGAGGAGTCACATGTCTGCATTAAACGCGGCCAAAAATGAGTCAATAATAACTTCAGCACCAAGTGAAGTCGGGAAATGGTGCACAGCAAACAAAACAACACGCCAATAATTGAGAACAGACCCCTCTCTCTCCTCTGTATATGAAACAATGATGGGGTCGCGAGTGCAACCTGAGTTATTAACACCCAACTGCTGAGGGAACAGGCTAAACATTCAATCTATTTATATGGGGATGAACTCAACGCTCCAGTGCATTTACACTGAGGCACAAGGCAGAACAAACAAGGACATTATCACGAGGAAATGCGTGTGAGTGTGAGTGTGAGTGTGTGTGTGTGTGTGTTTGTCTATAATGTCTATGTCGAAGCAAATATTCAGGTGTAGGAACGCAAGTTCCATGAATCAAACACAAGAAACGGCAGGTGTGTTCCCCAGGCTGTGAAGCCAAGCCGCACTCACACTGAACCTGTAATCCAGCGAAAAGGAGGAAGTCTAATTCCTGTCAGCACGAGCTCACGCCGGTTTCTGGTTACCAGGATAGGATTTCAGCGTAAAAGCTTCAAGCCCAGGCAGGAGCAGCCTGAAAACAGTGCGGCTTGCTGCGCAGCAGGACCACGAGAGAACTGCGCTGTTTGACTGCAGGGTTTGCAGGTTTGACTCCCAGGACGAACACTGCCATTGTACCCGTGAGGAAAAGTACAGGGGGCATGCGAGTGGGCAGGCAGAGGTGGGCTGGAGGTGCTGGGCAAGGCAGGGAGGCTGGGCAGGCAGGAGGGGCAGGGCATGGCAGGGAGTGGGAGGGGCATGGCAGGGAGTGGGCGGGGCCTCACCTCAGCCCGTTCTCGGGGTACTCCGCAGGGGAGGCCAGGTCCTCCGTCTCCCGGCCCACGGCGGAGTACAGGCTGCTGCCGTTCAGGTTCTTCAGCACCAGCTTCTTTATGCTCTTCCTGCGGGGACGGAGACAGACAGACAGACAGCTCAGTCACCCTCCACCGTTTTCACAGTTTAATTTCTACTGCCGACACACTGCTAGCCTGCAGGCCCAATATCTCAGGCATACGGCACTGTCCACAGTCTCATTTCCACTGCAGGGCCGCATTCACAAACTCGCCAGAAAATAAGGAAAGACACCAGCACACCTGGGCCGAAAGGTGGGCGGGGTCTCGCGCTTACCTGGGCATGAAGGAGCCGTTGCTAAGGGACGGCTCGTCGTCGTCCAGGCCGTCGAACAGCTGGGACTTGGAGGAGCTGGAGGAGGTCAGGGCCTTAGGGCGCACCCTGGTGGCTGGCCGCGGGGTCAGCTTGTAGTGAGTGGGCGTGGTCAGCGCCTTCTGGGCCGCTGGATTGGTGGGTTTGAGACGCTGTGGGTGGGGAGGGCATTAAAATGAGAATGAGGGGGGAAAACACCCACAATGACACACACACACACACACACACACGTGTGAAAGGGTCTCTCACCTCCTCCTTCTTTTTGGGGTCAGACAGGGGGTTCCTGAAGAGGGGGGAGTCTCCGAAGGGCGAGTAGGCCAGAGCGTTGATCTGCTGCTGCATCACAGCCTGCTGGGCGGCCGCCGCGTTGGGGTCTGTCAGAGCTGAGCGACAGACACAGCGTCAGTACTGCGCAGCGCTACAGACACAGCCTCAATACTGTGCAACGTTACAGACAGTACTGCTCACTGTCACACAGACACACTGTCAGTACTGTGCCATGTTACAGACACACGGTCAGTACTGTACAGACACACGGTCAGTACTGTGCCAGGTTACAGTGCAGTGTGTGTATAATCACAGCACGCTGGCCCGGCGGGTCGGCAGCAGTACTCACCGACAGGCTGCTGCGGGGCCCCGAACCCCAGGCCGCTGGTGCCGGTGCTGAACCCAGGGGCCCCGAACGCCCCCACCGTGCCCAGGGCGGAGCCCAGCTTGTTCTGGGTGTTCCCGAACAGAGACGTCTGGCCCGTGCCCACAGCTGCAGAAGGACAGACAGACACAGACACAGATATACACACAGACACACATACACACACACACACAGACACACACACACAGCACAATATCATTTATGAGTCCGCCCGTTAGCCGCGTTTGGATCTTTTCCTCTGCACACGCGCTGTACGTTACTGTGTTAAAAAGGCGGGCCCTGAACGTACCGGCCCCAAACCCGGTCCCCAGGCCGGTCCCCAGCCCTCCCGTCGCCGTTTTGTTCCCGAAGAGGCCTCCGCCAGCCGTGTTAGCGCCAAAGCCTGCTGAAACGATAAGACACCAGAGGCCGCCATTTCAGACCCAGCTAAAACCAGCCAATCACAGCCGCCATTTCAGACCCAGCTAAAACCAGCCAATCACAGCCGCCATTTCAGACCCAGCTAAAACCAGCCAATCACAGCCGCCATTTCAGACCCAGCTAAAACCAGCCAATCACAGCCGCCATTTCAGACCCAGCTAAAACCAGCCAATCACAGCCGCATTTCAGACCCAGCTAAAACCAGCCAATCACAGCCGCCATTTCAGACCCAGCTAAAACCAGCCAATCACAGCCGCCATTTCAGACCCAGCTAAAACCATCCAACCACAGCCACCATTTCAAACCCAGCTAAAACCATCCAACCACAGCCGCCATTTCAAACCCAGCTAAAACCATCCAACCACAGCAGCCATTTCAGACCCAGCTAAAACCATCCAACCACAGCAGCCATTTCAAACCCAGCTAAAACCATCCAACCACAGCAGCCATTTCAAACCCAGCTAAAACCATCCAACCACAGCAGCCATTTCAAACCCAGCTAAAACCATCCAACCACAGCAGCCATTTCAAACCCAGCTAAAATCAGCCAATCACAGCCGCCATTTCAGACCCAGCTAAAACCAGCCAATCACAGCCGCCATTTCAGACCCAGCTAAAACCAGCCAATCACAGCCGCCATTTCAAACCCAGCTAAAACCAACCAATCACAGCCGCCATTTCAAACCCAGCTAAAACCAGCCAATCGCAGCCGCCATTTCAAACCCAGCTAAAACCAGCCAATCACAGCCGCCATTTCAAAACCAGCTAAAACCAGCCAATCACAGCCGCCACACTTTCAGAACCTACTAAAACCAGCCAATACACAGCTGTGAACACATCAAAATTTCCTAAAACATCCAAAAACACAGCCTCATTAAATCTCAAAACTGGCCAAAACCAGTCAAAACGAATCCACTAACCATTTCAAGACCTGCCAAAACCCACCACAGCACAGCAACAATCTTTTTAAAACATGCTAAAACAAGCGATAATACAACTACAATCATTTCAAAACAGGGTGAAAACAGCCACAACACATCCTCAAACCATTTCAACACTTGCCACAGCACAGCAACAATCTTTATAAAAACATGCTATTGCAACCACTAGTACAACCACTATTTTAAAACAGGCTAAAACCAACCACAACTCATCCACACACATTTCAAAACCAGCTACTGCACAAGAATATTTTATAAACTAGCTAAAACAAGCCGTAGCATAGCCGCAAGAACAGCCACAACACATTCGCAATTATTTGAAAACCTGATAAAACCGGCAACGACACTTTCAACCAATCACTTTAAACCCGTTAAACCAGCCACAACATAGCACCGATTTGAGACGAGCGAGTAAAGATGGAAACCTCACCAAAAGCCAAACAGCAAGATAACTGCGCTAACCAGGAAGCAAAGTTCAAATTCTAGAGGAACGCAGTCTACAACAAAAAACATGCTGTAAGAAGAGAAAAACAAAACCGCTAAAATATAACGTAAAAATACCATGACCTGAATTATTTCAGGATGGTAGTGCTGGGGGGTGGGGGGGGGGGGTTGGGGAAACAAGAGGCTTCCTGATGAGATGGGTCAACATGGAGGCAAACTCTTACCGAAGTTGGAGGTGTTGGTGTTGGTGCCCAGGGTGAGGGTGGGCTTGTTCCCAAACAGGCCGGTGCCGGTGCCGAAGGACGGGGCGCTGGTGGTGGTGGTGCCGAACCCGGCCGTCTTGTTGCCGAACAGGTTCTGGGGAACGAGAGAGACGCTCATTCCACACGCCAAATCGCACCTCAGGAGCCCGAGGAGCCAGGTGTCCAACACTCAGGAACTCGGTACAGATCAGTGACTGATCAGTCAACCAATCAAAATGTTTTTGTACAGAATGCCATTTGCAAGCATGGCGTTGCATAGAACATCACAGTTAGCCTGGTGACTTTGGCCCATGAACACCTCAACCCTAATTATGTAACGGATTTTAATTGCAGGGGGACATGGTGTTGTACCACAGTCCAAAAAAAAGAAGCTTTTGACTGAAAAGGGAGAGTGGGTGTTTGTAAAAGGGAGAGTGGGTGGGTGTAAAAGGGAGAGTGGGTGGGTCTAATTGGGAAGTTTGGGAGTGGAAAAAGCGGGCTGTGTGTTGCGGTTACCGGTGTGCCGGTGGCGAAGGCGGTGTTGGTTTGGCCGAACAGCCCGGTGCCGGTGCCGAAGGCGGTGGCCGTGCTGGTGTTGGCCGTGTTCCCAAACAGACCCCCCGCCTGGGACGCCACCGTGTTTCCAAACAGACCCTGCAACACAGGAAGAGGCTCTCTTCAACAGGAAGTACCCAACACAGCAACTACCCAAACATCCAGTACAGTCCCTTAACAGGAACTACACAACACAGGAATTACCCAAGCATCCAGTACAGTCCCTTAACAGGAACTACCCAACATCCAGACCACAGTACATTCAACAGGAACTAACAAAACAACCAACACAGTCCCTTCAACAGGAACCAACCAAACATCCCGTACAGTCCCTTAACATGAGCTAACCAAACATCCAGCACAGTCCCTCCCACAGGAACTACCGAACAACCACAGGTTGATGTGGCCTCATCAGGTACGAGCTCACAAACATGTCTGCTAAGCTCACAGGCCACAAAATAAATCTCTATGACAAACTGCCTCAGTTTGACTTTCCCCATATCAAGAGACGTGTCCCCTTTGCTCCAATGAATCCAATCACTCAGCAGCCAGAGGGCCATAAAGTAATTTTCCATTTTTATGCGCCTTCACCTGGCTTGCATGATATAGGGGAGGTCATTTCTAAGCTGGAGAGACCTGAAGATAAAACTTTTTTTTTAGAAAAATTCGGGACCAGAGGTTTGAAGCCCAATGTTGCAAACACTTCCTCCTCCCAAAACGAGTGTCTTAGTTAAAATTATTTCTTCTCTGTCCTCTCTCTCAGCCCGTACTAGAGGTGCCTACAGCTGTCAGAGGTACGGTCACATCCGCCCAAGTCAAATCTGTGAGGAAAGAACCTTTAGCAGTCAAAATTTACATCTCACACTGGCTAACTTTACACCCCTCCATGGCTAACTTTACACCTTACCCTAGCTAACTTTACACCTTACGCTGGCTAACTTTACACCTTACACTGGCTAACTTTACACCTCCCCATGGTTAACTTTACACCTTGCGCTGGCTAACTTTACACCTCCCCATGGCTAACTTTACACCTTGCGCTGGCTAACTTTACACCTCCCCATGGCTAACTTTACACCTTACGTGTGCTCCCCACTCATTACGCCACATGCTCCGGACCCTCACCATGCTGTTGGTGTTGGGCTGGCCCATGGTGTTGGTGTTGCCGAAGGAGAAGCCGGTGTTGGGGGTGGTGGTGGGCTGGCCGAAGGGCTTGCTGAAGAGGCTGGAGGCCTGCTGGGCCGGCTGCGGCTGCGCGCCAAACAGGCTGCCGGTGGCCGTGCCGAACGCGCCCGTACCTGAGGGGAGAGAAACACATCCGCCATCATCATCCGCCATCACCATCCGCCAACAGAATCCGCCATCGTCATCTGACATTAGCATCGCCATCATCATCCGCCAACATCGTCCGCCATTAGCATCCGCCATCGTTGTCCACCATTAACAATCGTCATTAGCATCCGCCAATATCATCCGCATCCGCCATTTTTATCCACCATCATCATCAGACATCATCATCCGCCATTAACCCTAGGGAATGGCGAAGACTCCTGGCCCTTATGGTCACGCGTCTGTACAATTTGCGTGGGGGTTTTGCCTTCCCGCAATACCAAATATGAGATCATTACTGATACGAGACCAAACACGAAGCAAGAGCCTGCCGGCATCATGGACAACCCCGAAAAAGGCAGTACGAGTCACGCAATATCCCCTTTTAGTGGATTCAACTAAAAATTCAAACAGGAAAATCGCTTTGACAAAGAGGAACTGAGAGGTGCGCTCACTGGTTCCGAAGGAGGTCTTGTTCTGGCCGAAGGAGAAGCCCGTGTTAGTGGCGGACGAGCCGAAGAGGCCGGCGGCGGTGCTGGGCGTGGCCGCGGCGGCGCCCCCGAAAAGCACGCCGGTGCCGGCGGCCATGGGGTTGGAGGGGCCCTTCCGCCCCGCCTGGTAGTCCTCCAGCCGCAGCTCCTGCAGCAGGGAGAGGGCCAATCAGCTCGCAGGGCTCTGCGGTCTCACTGCCAGCCCAGGAACAGGATGACCTGTGCCCCTCTCTCACTGCCCCTCCCACGCTTTCACTCTCACTCACTCACTCAGTCCCCCTCTCACTCACCTTCTCACACTTGAGCCCTCTAATTGGGGGAGATACTTGTGTGTACTTCAAAAGGATTATTATTATTTTTTAAATTATCACTTAGTAAGTAACGTATAAAAAAGGAGAAGGCGTAAAATCATGGCCCGTCCGTCAACGGCATGTCCAGCGTCTCTACAGCACGAACCTCCAGAGACTTGTTCTCGTACTCCTTCATGGCCGTGATGCACTGGTGCTTGGTGTTGATGCTGGTGGTCACTCCCCCTTTCACCATCGTGTCACTTCCTGAGGGAGGCTGCAGGAGGGGCAAGGCACAGGCTTAGTAACAATAAACACCAGCCACCCCTTGAAGGAGAATGTTTCTTCAAAGTTCTAAGCCAGTGTTCCAGAACTTTGCCTTCAGTTACCAGTAGCGACTGTGACATCAGCATTAGAATGTTCAGCTAAGATCATTCTAATCACATATTTGTGACCTCACACCTTAATGGGTTAAGACAACAGCAACAGAGTTGACTGAAAACCCCTGGGACACAGGTGCGACACGACAAATTACTGACAGGAACGAGGGAACCCACAAGAACCAAAAAAATTGAGAATGAAAAGGCGCGCTAACTCACGTTGAACTTGAGCGTCGTCCCCGACTGCGTGGCGGTGAAGCCCGAGGGCCCGAACAGGGACGCTGACGCCCCGCCGAAGGGGTTGGAGTTGGTGTTGGTCGTCCCAAACAGGCCCCCACTGCTGGTGCTGGTGCCAAAGGCTGCTAAACAAAGTCTCAATGTGAGCCGATGCAGAAGAGCCCAGCTGGGCGCACAGACACACACACAGACACACACAGAGACACACACAGAGACAGAGACAGAGACAGAGACAGAGACAGAGACAGAGACAGAGACAGAGACAGAGACAGAGACAGAGACAGAGACAGAGACAGAGACAGAGACAGAGACACAGACACAGACACAGACACAGACACAGACACAGACACAGACACAGACACAGACACAGACACAGACACAGACACAGACACAGACAGAGACAGAGACACAGACACAGACACAGACACAGACACAGTCTAAACACTCCTAACTTTACTCAGCACCAGTAAAAACCCAAAAACACTGCAAGTCCCTGAAAACAGATTCCTCTTCTAATACTGTAACCCTCTCATTTGCCCCCTGAAGGAGTTTCCCCAGTGTCTAAAGCGGGTGTGCGGAACGCTCTTACTGGAAGACCAAACGGGATTCTGGGCTTTGCTTCCACCGATCGCCCCCGGCTCACTTAGCAACACAGACCACCCCATTAAAACCCTTCCCGCTGGCACACGCAACGAGCCTTCAGCTGTCATTCAGGAGAAATGACAGCACGCAATTCAGGCAGCGGCATCACGTGATCATGTAAATGTGTGTGCAGCCCCTGGAGAAACGGGGTTTCCCCACCCCTGGCGTAAGGGGCCGGACGCATGTCTGACGCGCTGATCCGGAACCCCGCAGGCGCGCGCGCACGCAATGCAAATGTGAAAACGGGCGGGAAACTCACTGCCGAAGGAGGCGGGCTTGTTGGCGGCGAAGGCATTGTTCTGCTGGGAGAAGAGGCCGCCCCCGGCGCCGGCGCTGCCGAACAGGCTGTTGGTCGTCCCGCCGGCCGCCCCGAACCCGAACCCGGTGCTGGTGGACGAGGTCACCGGCTGGCTGAAGGTGCTGGAGCCGAAGAGGCCGCCTGGGGGGGTCGGGGAGAGGAGGAGAGCGGGAGGGGTCAGGGGCACAGGAGTCTATAAACGCCAGTGTGCTGCCGAGGAAGGATGCTGTTCTCTTTCAGACACGACTCAGCTAAACCTGGCACACTTCTCCTTCTGGCCTGCTCATTAAACATCTGGATTTGGACCTAAGGAACATAGCTGCGTCTACCAACAGCAGTGAGATTCGGTGTTTTTTTTTTTTTTTTTACAAACGAATGGAAAATGCTTCTGAATTATATTATTTTCTAATTTCTCAAAGTGGGTTTCCGGACGTTATTTCATATTTTTGGATCAATCCTCAGCAGGGGAGGCCAACTGTTGCAGATGACGTCAGAAACTGAAATTTGTTTACGTGCAATGGACTAAAAATAGCATGGAATAAAGGCTGTGGCCAAGGCAACCAAAGGAAAGACGTGTTTTATGACGGTAGACACAGTGGAGACAGAAAGGGGGGGGGGGGGCAGCTAATGTCCTAGCAGAGCACTTATTTTCTTTATATTTCAGCATGAAGGCAAACTAATCCTAACTGATTCAAAAGAAAATAAAATGAAATGAGCGATACCAGCTATGCTACTGTGTTATACTGGCTGACCTGCTAGCGTAGCTGTAACAAGTTTAGTTATTCCTACAACAAGTCAGTTATTCCTACTTGCCGAGTGAACAGAACTCAGCAGCTGGCTGGTTTTTCCACAAGCCTGTGATGTTAAAGCGGCAATTAATTCACTATATTAAGGTGCTCCCGAACAGAGTATGGTTTTGCGGGTGAGGGAAATCCAAGTAACCCAAAAAACTACATTACCCAGCAGCACTTGCCCTACAGTATCGCTTGTGTGCAAACGGCTACCAGGTGTTGTGGAGGTCATCAAAAATCTGCCTGGCATCACTTCACCCACACTGGCAGAATTTTGCTTTGAGGGTTCGCCTCTGCGGCCTGTGCCGGCCTACATGATCACTCCCCCAGACCTCCCCCCTCCCTCCCTCCATCTATCTTTCTTTCTTTCGCTCTCTCGCTCATTCCAGAACACCCCCATGGTGACCCGCGTGGCAGCCCGTGCTTACCTCCTCGACCCGCTCCAGTGAAGCTGGGCTGAGGGTTTGCTGTCACCACTTTCAGGAAAGTAAAGCATTACAGGGGTGGTTAGAGACATCAGCGTGTGGCTCGTGCCACACCACACGTCACACATCACACAACCGCCACGTCCCTTAAGCACAAAACACCCAAAACATTCCCAACTTCGGTCCCATTCCTCATTCAACAGGGGCGCTCTTTCAGTACAGAACACCCAAAACATTCCCAACCTCGACCCCATTCCTCATTCAACAGGGGCGCTCTTTCAGTACAGAACACCCAAAACATTCCCAACTTCGGCCCCATTCCTCATTCAACAGGGGCGCTCTTTCAGTACAGAACACCCAAAACATTCCCAACCTCGACCCCATTCCTCATTCAACAGGGGCGCTCTTTCAGTGCAGAACACCCAAAACATTCCCAACCTCGACCCCATTCCTCATTCAACAGGGGCGCTCTTTCAGTACAGAACACCCAAAACATTCCCAACCTCGACCCCATTTCTCATTCAACTGGCCGACCGTAGAATGTGGAGACACCATGCAGTGCTGACCCCAGAAGGCTGTGTTTATTAATAAGGCAACAGAGTGAAAAATTATTGGGTAGGGGCCTGCAACTTCTGGTTTTAAGGCACCGTCAGCTCCTTCGCCAAAACGCTTCGCCCGGGCGTGTCACAACGAGAGCAAAGCTAGCGTACGCAGCCAAACCCGCTACACAGAAATTTCACAGATCAAACAGGGAGAGCAAACAGTCTGTCACTAAAACCTCCACTTGTCCAGGCACAACACAGGCTCTGCAAACTACTTGGCGGCGTACACGTAGCATGTAGCACATCGGCTGCTACTCCAAAAACTCCTTACAGACAGAACTAGGCTTCCTGCTGTCCTCGGGGCACCTCCTGACTTCGCAGTTTTCCATGAGTGCATTCCCCAGTGCAATAGCCAATCAGGAAAGCTTGCTGGACTTACCACACTATTTTACCTAGCAACCACTTGCAGTGCATCCTGGGAAAGCCCTGAAGGGTTTTGCATTGTTTCCTCTGATTCGCGACCTGAAATTCCCTGTGAAGCTACTACAGAGATCGACTTCAAAACTGCACAAAGGAAAGGTCTGCGCAATTTGTCGAGTAATGCAAACGTGGAAATTACACACATAAAAAGCTACCTGGCATTAAACAACACAATGTACCTCAATGCACTGAGCACAATGAGTCAACATACATAACATGTAAACAATGCCGCACACAAAGAACTGCACTCCTTCGCCAAAGCAACAGCCATGTGGACAACCAGCACCTCCAGGTCTGGGAGGAAACCAACACTGTGATAACAAGACACAAATACCATGGGCATATGACAGATCATACACCTGTATAGCATCCAGCTTCAGACAATACAAAGCAAGTGTAAAATATCTGGTCAAGTTTCATTACAAGAGCACTGGCATTTTTATAATGGAACACTAAGCTTTGCCTTAGCAACTAAAATAACAGATGCCTTTTCATACAATATATGCCTATTCTTTTTCCATATTTATCGGGCCACAAGGGCTGTTTGAACAATCTAGTGCAGAAATAAGTTGTTGACAATCTTTTGACATCTTTCTATCCCACAAGAAGGCAGTTAATAACAACAGAACTGATTTTTTCCTTTGATCAGCATGATAACAACAACCAACCATCGCCAACCACTGGGCAAAACTCTTAATTCTCAGACCGAACTTGAGCGATGAAACGAATAAAACCAGAAGGAAGGGACAGAAGGTGAAGAGATGATGTTGACAGAAGGCCGGTTTGGTCCTTTGTCACCAGGCTTGTGCCAAAAGCCGCTGCCGCAGCCAATTAAAACACAGCTTGGTTTAGGGCCTAGGTTTGGGGGCGGGGCAGGCGTAAGGGCAGGTACATCAGGTGTAGAGAGGCTGCACGCGGGCAGCTGCCCTGGCCCCGCCCCCTTTAAAAAATGTTAAAAAACAATGGCGGCTTTCGGCAGAGCGTCTGGCAGGACTGCTGGCCGGAGGGGGAGGAAAGAGGCAAACCTGGCTTGTTCTGCGCGGCACCAAACAGTCCCCCGGTGCTGTTAGTGGCCCCAAAGGCAGAGGCCCCAAAACCACCCGTGGCTCCGAAACCAGTGTCTGCAAGAGAGGCACACGACAAGACAGTGCAGGGTGGCCACCAACTGCCTTTTTAAATCGCAGCTAAAAGAAGCGAGAGACAGTTGGCTGGAGACCCAGACCCATTCCAATTTTAAACGCAGCCGCAGGAAATCTGCCTGTTCTGGCTGCAACACGGCAATCGAGCAAAGATTTCGGGAGAATTCCTGGGTCCAAAGCCGCTGTTCTCTAGAAGCAAGCCGTCTGTCTAACAAACCCACAGGCAACAGTAACTTTAATTAGCAAACGTCATTTGTTTCAAAGCGGACTTACTCTGTTGACCAAACGTGGACGAAGTGCCGAACGCCCCGGTGCCGCCCCCGAACGGGGCGCCGAAAGATTTGTTGAACATCTTCTGTTTTCACTATCCGGACTGCATGCGTCTATGGGGGGAAAAAAGGAGGGGGGGGTCATATGAGGTTAACAATTTCCAAGGGAACCAGACAGGAAGACCACCCTAATGTCTAACCAATATATACACACATGCCAAGATCCAATCTAAGCCGCGTTTTGTTTATGGGGAAACAGAAATACTAAATTACATTTTACGTGATCCCGAGTTACCACAATGGTAAATATAATATTAGTCGGTACGTAACGGTTTATCGATTCACATCCAGAATCTTTAACACCTTCTTGAGCGGTGTTAATTTGACGCAACCCCCGATAGCCGATTATGCCTGTTGCTATACATTGGTCACTGACATTCACCGAAAATGTTAGCAGTCAATGATTCTACATTCTACTAGCTATATACGAAAGAATATACTGCAACAACAAATACGACAACAAGTTGAAAAGACGGATACAAAAAGGCGTGCAAGAGATATTGACTTGTGCCGACTTACCTAAAACCTATTCAGAAACACTGAAACCGTCGTCATCGGTCTAAACATGGCGAGTTGTTTAGCTGACCAGTTACTCATCATGCTAAACGGATTAGTCTGGCAGACCAGGTGTGATGACACCGTGTCATGCATGTGCTGGTTGCTAAGCTAACGTCACACAATCCCAGTCACTCTCAAACGTGCAGACATCTAGACAATTACACATTTATACCGGAAAACAGGCAAATTCCGAAGACAATTTAAATACAGTTAGTCTAGCAGACTGCTTTTAAAGACTAGAATATAAGGTAGCTCATCATGTTGTCACATTTTCCCCAGGTATATAAACGTGATAAGCTATCGTTAGCCAGACAGCAAAGACCAAGCAAGTGGGCAGAAGAGGCGCCAGAATGCAGGCGGGCGGCCTTACGAGATCAACATCGGCCATAAAGCGAAACGTAAAACGGCAGCAACTTGGTACGGAAAATTACAAAATGCTATTTCCATTAACAAAAACACAAAACAAATACCAAACTAGTTATACCAGTGCATTTCGGGTCAAGCTGGAGCAAACCGGGCAGAACCGGTTTAAAAAAATCTAGCTAGCTAGCTATCCTGAACAGAGGACTGACGCTGGCTAGCTTAGCCAACGTGATCCAATCCACTGCTAAAGATAAACACAGCTAGCGTTAGCGACCAGAAGCTAGCTAGGCGCTAACGTTAGCTGCAAAATTACATGCTTAGAGCCAACGTTAGTCGTCTTTATTTGATTATTTTAGAGACTTAGATACAATTCCAATTGTGGAGCTGTAACGTTAAATGTCAACAGTTACCCAACTTAACAAGCCAACATTCGTGAAAATATACGGAAATGTCCAGCCAAGTTGGAGTAACTTGGCGTTAACCGGAAAATGTAATTATCATTACAGCTGGTGTAGACTAGCTCGTCTAACTAACACATAATACATTAACTAGCTACGAAGCTACAGCCACCTAGCTGGTTAGCAATGTTTAGGAGCATACAGACAACCTGCGACACCACGTCAAGAGAGTAAACTAATTAAAATGAATACAGCCTAAACTGGCCAGCTAAGTTTTGAAAGCTAATGAAGCTTCAACCACACTCGCTTAGCATACAATCAGGCTAAATACATTAGCTACACAGCTAGCTAGACAACCACGGCGACGTGCAACCGGCTTAACTTACTGTAGCTAGTGTTTGGATGATCAGTTGATGTCCCAGGTTAATTCTCCGCTGAGAATATTCCGTATACTCTTGCGAAATGCAAAGAAACTGTATGAAACGTCAACTTAGCTCTCTGGTACTCGTTTCTCGCCCGCAGTAACGCGAGGAGGAAAACTGCGTAATTCACTTTCGTTCGTGACGCCAGGAGCGAACAGTTAAGGAACATAATCACGCGAGACTTGCAAAATTTACGCGAGGCATGAAACGTCGCCCATGATTGGTCAATTCAGCCTTCGCTCAAAAAAAACAAACCCTGGCAACTATGATCTTTGCTCGCCTTCATGTTCCCCAATTCTGACACTACAGGTGTGTTTCAGTTTAGACCAGTTTCGGGGTGTTGATTGGAACCTATGATCCTGACGTTTTTTTTTTTATCTCTGAGGAAATTTCCCTTCTGCTGGACACCTAAGTACTTTCATGCTAGCAACCCCTTGCAAATGTCTTTGTCTTAACTGGAAAGTCACGACTCACATCTTTCTACCCAGTGGGTGAGTCACAATGAATCACACCCACATTAAAACAGGCAAGATGATTTTCTGAGTGGGTTTAACTAAGACTTGAACTACATCCTTCCATGTCTCCACTGCTGTACATAAAACATATATATTTGATAATATCTGAGTAATGCAAGGTTGACCTTTACCCAGCCGTATTGGAATCTATTTTTAATCAAAATCCTTTTCATTATTGACTTGACAGCAAATCACATTTAGTTGGGAGTAAAGCTAAATGTCTCTATTCATGTATTGCATAATTGCATTTGTTTCAAACAAAATGCTATTGATGGCATTATTGATGGCATTCTTGTGGATTCATGTGGACTACCATGAGCATAAGCCTGGAGAATCGACAGCTGCCCTGGAGGATAGCTGCTGCCCTGTGGTACATAAATAACCAAGGCATCAGTGCTCTTGTCTGGGGGTTACAAGTGATCGGGGCTCTGTTTTGTTACACAGTCACCTAATCACTAGATCCAGACCGAAGGACCATTCCTCAATTGAATATTGATGCTTAGGATAGTTTGCTCATGTGGGACAGGGAGGATGAAATGACAAAAAAAGAGGCATATTGGAGGGAAATGGGGGATGTGTCATATATATATATATATATATATATATATATTCCCATACAAAAATGCAATGCACTAGATTGATCAGGGTTATGATGATTTAAGGTTGGTCATGTACCACTGCTTTACATACCAGAGAAAGTTTGTCATAGAGTGTAATGCCATCTGATGTCTAAATTTTATGTGAAAATTGGCTTTAGGCCAGCAAAATGGCATCTTTTATCATTTGAATAAAAATGAAAATAATTTGGAGACAACACACAATTTTCTATTTAAACACACAGTTTATTATGGCACATTACTGATTTCACATGTATTCTGAAGCCATCGTGAGAGAATGTTCACTGCTCAGGAGAATAGCAGTGTAGCATCCATGATTTGAAGCTGCAGCCCACTGCTTTTCCCAAAAAGCAATGGTGAAAAGACGTGTAGTTTGTTCATTTTGCTGGGTTATTTTTGGACGCACTGGTTACATTCTGGCTACATTCTCCCTTTGTTTCTTTAACACTGTCCCGTTTAACCCTTTAAGGTTTTAGATCACAGATATGTGGTTAGAATGTATAACGACTGTTAACGGAAAGCAACGGAGTTTTAGAACACTGGCTTAGAATTTTGAGAAGAAAAAAAACTAGACTTCAAAGGGTTAATATGATGATCGTAAACCTAACGGTAGTTACTAGGCTACTACATGTGTCCCTATTCAGTTCTCTTCCGGGTATGTAACGGCACGAAGACTGCAGCAGAAAGTCAGTAATTGGACATTAATATCAATGTACCAGCTACCTTTTCAGAAATATGCCATAGTTTCTTAGCATTTTTTAAAATTCATTTTTCTTGCCAGCTAGTTGTTAAATGCTTTCAATGACGGGTTTTGCAGCTGGCACAGTTAACAGCTGTTGCTGCATGGTCAAACTGTTAGCTGTTCGCATGACTAACATTAGCTAACGGTAACCGTTACCTATGTAGCATATATTTAATTTTCAGCTGCCTCAGCTAGCAACCAGGCTATCTTTGCTTCGTGTAATGCTATCTTACATTCTGTTATTGATTTTGATCGCTAGCTAGCTCGGCTATATTCTTAGACTGCAGCCGGGAACACCCTTGTAGCTGCGTCTTAACCCATCTTCGTCCCATTGCGTAGCTTGGCAGTCCGTGGGAAGGTAAGTCCAGCCATGGCTGGTTACGATAAGTAACTCTAGCGTTCAGGCCCATCGTGGTGGGCTATTAAACAACGTTATGAATTTAATGAACCTATACCGCAGAACACAAACTGGTATAAATGAAGTAACGGTCTGTCTGTGACCTCTATTCGATTGGATGAAGTGCAAGCTCTGTTCGTTTTTAGCCGGCATATGTACCGTTCGGTGGTACGTTCTTTTAAAAGTGAAGTTACACGGAACTACAAGCTAACGTTAGCCAAGACCCCGCACTAACGTTTATTCAAACGGCCAACGAACCTACCTGTGCTGCGTGTCGCTGGCTAACTTGGCTGTAGTTACACAGCGAGGGATTGTCTGTTGCTAAGTCGCGGTTGGCTGACGTTAGAATAAACACTTAAACTAACGGAAAAAATAATAATATGGATGGATGCTTAACCACTCTTGGAAACCAGAGCAACGTAAGACTACGTTGCTCTGGACTAGCTGGTAGTCTAGTAGCAAGCTAGATGGTCAACATGGTAACATAACGTATTGTTAGCGTTAGCAGCTAATGTTAACTGTTATTCAGAATAGCAAGGCAAATGTCATAGCTTTTGACCAGCAGAGTCAACGGACAGGCTCACTACAATATCAGGCCTTTTGCTGTTCACATGTGGTTACGAACGATTTGATCTCCAGTCTCAGATGTGTTGGATAGCTGCCATGATTTCTTAGTCACTTCTCCGCAAAGCCTTTAACTTCTGACAGAGAAATGTCATGTCACAAAAGAAAAAAAAGTCTGTGGTTATTTCAGTAACTTGCTACTCTTGCGTATAGTAGTATTCTTTAATGATAGATGTAGATTTCAGAATAGCATGCGGATTTATGTCATTAGGTGACACATTTGATTAAGTGGTCCGATGTTCCAGACTGAGAATAGTCTTTGTCTTCCTCGTGTTGTCTGTGATTCTACCTTGATGTAACGATGTCCAAAACCCGTTCTAATGCCTGCCGTGCGTTTGCGTTGCTGGCAGGATGCTACAAGGGCCGTATGGTCTGGACCGAGACAAACCTCTGTTCAGACTGCCTTTCACGATCTTCGCTGTGGCCACCGTCTTCCTGGCGCTCGGCGGGTTGGTCTCCTGCATCCTCATCTCGTTGCTTTACCATTTCGAGGAGTCGACCGCTACCCACTGCCAGGTGAACACGCGCAAAGAGAGTCCTAAGAGAGCTCACCTGACTGCCGACCTGAGATAACGTGTCATTAGCTAATTATATTTTAACGTAACTTATTGCTTTAGTTGGTCTCCCCCATAAGCATAAGCCTATCCGGAGTATGGCATCTGAATCCAATCTGCCTGCGAGAGGATTTGACAGTTTATAGTTATAATGCTACTATTACACTTCAAATGCCTGATATCAGACACAATTGATACTCATTTGACAAGCATGCATGGCAAATATTTAAAAACCAGAAGGGCTAGTGTAACACTTTAGTAGAAAATAACATAAATGCTGCTGCTGCTGCTACTACTACTAATAATAATAGTGTCAGGGTTCTGTGTCTTCCCCCCCTTGTTATTCCTGGTTGGGCCGCCAGATGGCGGCACCCCTGCTTTGTGTCCGGTTAATTGTTTTATTGTTTCCCATTATCCCATTATTAGTTACTAATTGTCTCGTGTTCCCTTCCCCCTCTGTGGCCTGATTGTTCATTGTGCCCTCCTGTGTCTCGTCTGCGTCACTTCTATTTAAGTCTCCCCCTCTTCCCCGACTCAGGCGCTGGATTCTTGCGCATGTTTGTGGCTTTGTTACCTGTTTGTGGTTCTGTTCCTGCCTGTTTGTGGTTCTGTTCCTGCCTGTTTGTGGTTCTGTTCCTGCCTGTTTGTGATGCTGTACCTGCCTGTTTGTGGTTCTGTACCTGTTTGCGGTTTTGATACCTGTTTGTGCGTCGCCTGTTACCTGTTGCTTGCCTGCCCGTTGCCTGTTCTCTGCCTGTTCTGTTCCCTACGTTTTTGGGGATTTTTGTATTTTTGTTTTCCCGCTTTTTTGTAGGATTTTCTTTGTAAGTATCGCCCTGCGAGGCTCTCTGTTCCCTTTGTTCCCTTTTTACTTATTAAAGTCTAGTTTTCCCCATTTTGGAGTTCTGTGTTTTTGGCTCTCTGCTTTTGGGTCCATTCCCACGCCCCGCCCTGACAAATGGTGATAATACATTGCCTTTATATAGTACCTTTCATGAGAAGGGTGACGACCACACACCAGGTTGATGCACGGCAGCCATTTTGCATGGCGGTGGGGGGGGGGTTTAGATTAGCGAGGAGTTGGACAGTGTTTTTGAGAATAATAATCCTGTAAACTCCTGTTATCTGATGCCGGCCCACCTCCTGGGGCACTCTGGTATTGGGGGGGAAAATGAAGGGAGGTTTCAGGCCTGAAGCTTGTGTGTTCTTATCCCCCTCAGGTCCCAAACTACCTCCCCTCCATCAGCGCCTCCATCAGCCAGACGCCCGAGCGCTACATCTGGCGGGTGTGCATCGGCCTGCACTCCGCCCCGAGGTTCCTGGTGGCCATCGCCTACTTCAACTTCTACCGCGGACGCTTCGCCAAGCGCTGGGCCGAGTGGCTGCTCAGCTGCCTCACCCTGGCCAGCGCCCTGGGGGAGAACCTGGGCCTGCTGCTGCTCACCTACGTCTCCTCCAACGAGACCTACGGTGAGTTTACACTCCTGCTCACCTACGTCTCCTCCAACGAGACCTACGGTGAGTTTACACTACTGCTCACCTACGTCTCCTCCAACGAGACCTACGGTGAGTTTACACTACTGCTCACCTACGTCTCCTCCAACGAGACCTACGGTGAGTTTACACTACTGCTCACCTACGTCTCCTCCAACTAGACCTACGGTGAGTTTACACTACTGCTCACCTACGTCTCCTCCAACGAGACCCTACTGTTACTCGGCACTGAATAAGGTCATTACACAGTCGGCTCATCCGAAGTTGATTTTTGGGTGTGTATTGGCTGCTGACTTTACGGTGATGTCACTCACGTGTGTGTGCTCTGCTGCGTCGTCCCCAGATGTGCACAAGAACGGCTTCATCATCTTCATCGCCTGCGCGCTTGTGCACATGGCCGTCACCTGCAGGCTCTGGCAGGTCATTAAGAAGTACTCATTTAGTCCTGAGGTACAGTAATCTACCATCTGTGTGTGTGTGCATTTTTGTGTGTGTATGCGTGTGTGTATGTGCGTCTGTTTGTGTGCATGTGTGTGTTTGTGTATGTACGTGTGTGTACATGAGTCTGTGTGTGTGTGTGTGTCTACGTGAGTCTGTGTGTGGGTGTGTGTGTGTGCATATATGTGTACGTGCATCTGTGTGTGTGTGTGTCTACGTGAGTCTGTGTGTGGGTGTGTGTGTGTGTGTGCATATATGTGTACGTGCATCTGTGTGTGTGTGTGTGTCTACGTGAGTCTGTGTGTGGATGTGTGTGCATGCGTGTGTGCGTGAGTCTCTGTGTGTGTGTGTCTATGTGTGTCCGTGTGAGCTCGTCTGTTGGTGCGTCTAATTGTCTAATTGGGACTGAGATCCCACCAGGACAGGGTGTGAACAGTCTGCTTTCAAACCCCAGAACTCTTCCCAGTGCTGAACCAGTATGAATGATCACAAAAGACCAAAAGCAGAGGTTGGTAATCGCAAAAACCGTTACAAAGCCTCCAGGCTTTTCAAGCAATCGATTGACCCAGTATTCAAAAGAAGTAAAAGTCCTGGCATTCTCAGGAATTTGGAACCACGGGTAATTTTGCATGACTTTTAAACAAAACAAAAAAAAAACAAAACTGTTGGTCTCAGAAACTCCCTCAGTGTCCCAACGTTTGTGAGGAGTGGTGACATCATCTTTCCTGTGCTATTGTGTGCGCCCTATTGTAGTGTCCCCACAACGCATTTAATCTTCCTCTTGGTTCCCTTTAATATTCACCTTTGAAAACAGGGCAGACGCCATGTTGAGCTTCAGATCAAAGCTTCACGCTGACCTGTGTGTGCTGTGGGCACTGGCTCTGAGGGACTAATCCCAATGGCCGCTGTGGTCTTTGTGTTTCTGTGATGTAATTTATTCACTGGTGAAGGTATCGGGTGCGCTGGAGGATCAGCTGCTGGCTGTGCTTTTTGAAGTTCACGGTAAATGGCAGTAGTGTCACCACTGGGGGGCAGTATTGAGCTATTATCACTGATTGCATCTTTAGGCTGAGGTGCCTGAAGTCTAAAGGTTACTGCAAATGCTAACGTGGCCAAATGTTTTTTTTTTGTTTTTTGTTTTTTTAAATAGCCATTATTATCTTTGCATGTAAAGATTAGCAGTTTCATAAGGCTGTCCTAGTAGTAAGTATATTAGTACTAAGTGTACTAACACTATAATTAGTGTAGTTCCAAGTACTGAAGGGTATCCACTTGGTACAGTAGTAGGGTCATTCTGTCTACTTGGTTCTCCAGTGAATCTCCACATAAAAACTGATGAAAATGTGACAAATTGATGAGTATAACAGCAACCTGTGTGTGTGAGTGCATGTTTGTGCTTGTGTGTGCGCACGTGTGTCTGTGCCCGTGTGTGTGTGTATGTATATGCGCATGCGTGTGTTTGTGTGTGTGTAAGTGTGTCTGTCTGTTGGTCCGTGTTGCATGTGTGTGTGTGTGTGAGCGTGTGTGTGTGTCTGGGCCTGTGTGTGTGTGTATGTATATGTGTGCATGTGTCTGTGTGTGTGTGTTTGTGTGTGTACATGTGTGTTTGTGCCTGTGTGTGTGTGTGTGTGTGTGTGTGTGTCTCTGTGTGTGTTTATGCGGTTGCAGGTCCTTGTTTGACACAAATGTTATCTGGAGGAAGTCCTATTGTTTGTCGGGTTACCTACTCTTCCTCAGTAGCTCTCACTGAGAGACATGCACTCTATGGTGTTTATGGAAGTGCATGGAGGGCATTGGCTTTGATCTGGCGTCTGTGCAGTCCCCGGTGCTGCAGATGCATGCTGGAGGAGATGGGGCTTCCACCCGATTGGCCCGGCTCTTCGATTGACGGCAGTCGCCCGTGGAGACGCGCGGTCGGGCCGCCTGCGTTGCGGTCGCTGCAGGCTTGCAGCGTGGCGCGGGGAGGAAGGGGGTGCAGATTGCAGCAGGCGTCCTCCGCGCGCAGGACTTCCTGTCTGAGCCGAGCGGGGCGAGACCACGTGTCTCAAGGCTCCGGACCTGTAAGAGTGTCAGAGCGTGCCTGGCCCCTGCAGAAACTGGGCTAGCCAGCGCCCTGCTGGGACGGGCCTCCGAGCCAGGAGAACAGGAAGCCGCTGTGCGTTTGAGTGTCGGAGTGCAAGAGCGGCTTCCTGTTTGAGCACGCCTGTCACAGAGGATGATGTAACAGACATAACCGCATCACGGATGGCTTTTATGCACCAAGATCCCCACGCCTCAAACTGATTCTACACTGATAAACGCATCTCTCGCAAGTTACACAGATGTCTTACAGGTTACACACGCACGCACACACACATCTGAACCGTTGGCTGAGAAAGTCCTTGTGTTGGTCTTCTTGGTCCTTCTGTGTTGCTTTGGATAAGAGCATCTGCTAAATTAATATACTGTCATGTCTAATTGTGAATGGTGTTTTTGTGTGTTTATGGGTGATTTTCAATGGAGCTGGTGTTTTTTTGTATGGGTGATTTTGAATGGAGATGGTGTTTTTTGTATGGGTGATTTTGAATGGAGATGGTGTTTTTGTGTATGGGTGATTTTGAATGGAGATGGTGTTTTTGTGTATGGGTGATTTTGGACAGAGATGGTGATTTTGTGTATGGGTGATTTTGTCCGTTTTTATTGGCGATTTGAACTGAGGCGGCTCACCCCTCGTCTCTCTGCGCAGGAGCAGACGTCGTACCTGTGGAAGAAATGGCTCTTCGCCTTCAACATAATGTCCTGCCTGTTTGCCGCTTACTTCTACCGGTGGCACAACAGCTACTGCGACCCAGGAAGTGAGTGCGGCCCCTCAGGCTCTTATTCTCTATCCTTCCGTCTCTTTCTCTGCTGCGCACCTCTCTCTGGTATTCCCTCCATCGCTGGTAGAGCTAGAGGGATGGTTAGCTGTTCTGATGTGGTCAGCCAACTTAATGGGACATGACTCGGGAGTCATGCAGCTGAAAACCCCGAACATGTACATCTGTTAAAAATGATAACTTATAACAAGAATCACAATGTTTTGATAGGTAGATTTAATAACTTGAGAACTGTCTGTCTCTCCCTCCTTCTCACTCACTCGCTCGCTCTCCATCTCTCCGATTCGCTCCATCGCTCTCTCTCCCACTCTCCCTCTCCTTTTCTCCATCTCTCTGTTTCTGTCCATCTCATTTTCTCCTCCTTCTCTCTGTCCCTCTCTCCCTTTCTCCCACACTCTTTCTCTCCCTCTCTCCCACTCTCTCCCTCTCCTTCTTTCCGTCTCTCTCCGTCTCTCTCCATTTCTCTCCCCCTCTCTCCCAGTCTACACCTTCTTTGCGTTCTTTGAGTACCTTGTGGTCCTCTCTAACATCGGCTTCCACATCACGGCCTACTGGGACTTCGGAACCAAGGAGGTGATGGTGGCCACGCCCCCGGAGGACAAGCGCTTCTGACGGGGGAACCGAGGGGCGGGCCGGGGAGAGGATGCGCCCTGCCCCTCCTACTCACCCTCCTCTTCCTCCTGCTCTTCACCCTCCCGCGCCTGTCCTTGGAATCCTGGGAAGGCCGAGTGGGCGGGGCCGGAGAGGAAGGTGCCAGTGGAAGACCAGGTGTTCCACATCTACCCCTGAGGAGTGAATTGGGGGCGGGGGGGGGGGGTCGTCCCATTCCATTTCAAACACCCCCTCCCTCACTGCACCTAGAGAGATGTCATGAGCACCTGTGTACATCTGAGGAAGGATGGCAGTGGATGGACAGGAATGGTGAAATGATGTTCTCCTCTGGGGGGTGGATATAGAGCAGGATTTGCGAACTCCAGTCCCGGGGGGCCACAGTGTCTGCAGGTTTACAAGATTTCCTTTCAATCAAAAATAAGTTGTGTAGATTCTAGCAGTGTTTCCCCAAGGTTAGGAGCTCATCTGTGGCAGCATGACGTGTTGTATATAGCCATTACACTTTGTTGAAGGTGTAATTTTAAAAGCGGTCATGGACCAGGGGGTGGAGGAGAGATTGGAATCGTGGACTGGGGAGGGGGAGATTACCCTTTTTATTTATCACTGATAAAGATACAGTTACACAGTTACCTTTCGTTGCCATGTCGATGTGGCAGAATTCTGCAGAGGTTTATCTGAGTGACTCCAAACATGCCTCTTCATCATAAATCCCGTTATTAAAGCAACTCTGAGGAACTCCTCCATGGATTAAAACCAGAGCGTAAGAAAAGGATCGTCTTAAACGAGTGCTCCAACTCCACCTCTTCCAGGAGTCAGTCCACTTTGGAAGTCTTTCTTGGGTTCTTTTTGAACAACTTTTTATTTTGCGTCGACCATGCTGATATTTGCCACAAATGGGCATGTGTAGGGGAAACGTTATCCAGCTCGATCAGTGACACGTATCGAGCACTTAAGTGCTCAAACGTACTGGCCATTATCGCACACTGCTGGCCTCCAAAACTGGAGTTTGAGATCCCTGATCTCAAGGTTGTGAAAGCAGTGGTACGGTGGCCTGTGAGGACATAAAGGACCACCCTGTGAAAGCTGTCCCTTGTTTCAAACATCTTATCCTTTCGTATGCCATGTGGTTTTTCAGTTTGTTTGTTTAAAAAAAAATGCTATTTCAGTGACATTTCAGGTTGGCTGCTGCTCGGTGACTCCACGTTGGGAGCTGAAGCGTTGAGTCAAAGATAACGTGTTTTTATCTGTGTGACCTGATGGAAATCTCATCGATTTAAAGTCTTGACTGGCAGGGAGAAAGATTTGGCTCATGGTCATATCTTCCTCTCTCTCAGAGCTCCTGGTGTCTGTGGTTTTAATAATCAGGCTTTGTTTGTTTTGTGGAACTGTTCTGTCGCTCTGTTGCTTCCTCTTTCATTTCTTTGGGTGGCTTCTGTAGTTCAAACTCCTGCCCTGGAGAGCCGCTGGTTTCATGTGTTTTTCAGCACAATTAATTTAAGCGTCTCCACGTTTTTTTAAAATAAAAATGCCTCTATCTAACATTTAGGTCCCATCCTGCTCGGTTATCCCGCGCAGGTCCGCTGAAGCGCTGGTCTTTAAAAACAGAAATGTCCGCTATCTCCTCCTGTCGTTACGGTCAAACTGACCGTAATGGTCGCTGTGTCTGTAAAGACGTACTGCTAACGCGAACACAGCTCTGCTCATGCCATGCGCTAATGCACATCTGTAAAACTCAGGAAATTGTAATTATTATTATTATTAGTATTGTGATTATCATCATTTTGTGTGCCATGTTTTAATCCCGAAGTGTGAGCATTATTTTAAAATTATTTTAAGAGTTTCTACATTTCAGTCCAGGGCAGGAGTGAAGTTGGCTCACGGTCGTTCGGTTGCCGTGAGTTTCCATTCTCCGCTGGCAGTGTAGGCAGGTGCGTTTTTACCTTTGTGGAATGCCAAGCTGACTGACGTTCTAAATGCGTTTTTAAAAAACATAGCCATTATTTTTATTATTATTATTATCATTACCATTTCAGCAGAGGTTTTCTGAAAACTGTTCTCTTGACCTGTAGCTGCTACTTTTACGATGCAGTCACTACAGTGTACACTGTACAGTGTAAAGTTTTTTTTTTTGTTTTTTTTTTCGTGTTTTTGGCCGGAAGCTATTTATGATGGAGTTCCTAAGATTTCAACGCTGGAAGTCATGGCTAAATTTGAGTGTCATGGGCTTCTCTACCTCCATGTATCACCTGTAACTCTATCGTATTACATGACCTGCAATTGTATCATATTACACGACTGTACATGAAGAGTATGGCAATTCCGTTCAACAGAAATTTAGTCTTATCAATGTTCTATGCTGATGTAAACAGCATTTACAGTGGTGCTTGTGCTTTTTTTTTCATAATTTACAGATGTGATTAATGGATTTTTTTTAAATACCCAGGAATTTCCTCATTTAATATGGGATGTGATTTTATGTTGTGTGGATTGCCAGCCCCTATACCTCTTTGTAAGCCAGTCTGCATTGAGTTGGGCTTTTGTTTGTACCTGGACAAGAGACAATCTGAGAGAACCAGGTCGCAGGCCGTAGAGGGATTGGTGGGCCAGTAGGGGGCGCTCCTCCCACTGGCCCAAGCCAGGGTGCAGGGATGGGGATACTGTGCTGTAGGTGATGCTGTCTTTCAATGAGACGCTAAACCGAGGTCGTACAGACTCCATGGAACTTTACAGAAAGCATAATGCTTACAGCTGATTGGCTGTTGATTGTAGCCCCCACCCACCTTGTGTGTCCATAGGACAGCGAATAAGAGAAGTGAGCTCTCCATGCTCCTTCCTGGTTGATTAATAATTAATTATTATTGCCATTTGTGAGACTGAGAACGCAGCCAGTGAATTTGTGTGGTCTGTAACGCTTAACCAAATGGGGAGTTTACGCTAACGCAGAACTAAAGCTTCTTCAGTGGTGAAATTTTGAAGGGTATGTTAATGTGAATTATTGTACACAGTGTTTGTGCCGAACGAACGCTACTGGCTAAATGTAGAGGTGTGTGTTTCTGAGAGACTCACACGGTCCTGGACTGTAATGGCCACTGAATAAATGTGTCATTACAGAGAGCTGTGTCCTTTCTTTACCCTTACCCAGAACCCCCTCTGAGTCTCCACAGAGTCAGCATGGAGACCCTTACCCCCCTGTGTGTGTGTGTGTGTGTGTGTGTCCATGTCAGGCTCTTGTGAAGTCCGAGTTGTTTGTATGTTGTTATTCCCACCTGGTGTAAATCAGTATGGGCTCATCTGTTGGGTCGGGGGCGTTTAAGGCAGCATTGCGTTTTGGGTATGTAACCCCCCCCCCCCCCCCAATGCCACCGCCCCCCAGTAGTGGAATCCCAGGAATTCCGGCACCCTACTCCCCCACAGCACGGCCAAGGTCAACCTGACAAATTCCGGAAAATTCTTTGCGCTGTTGGTTGGATTAGAACTTCACGAACAAGAGCGAGCATGTTTTTGTTCCCCCTGGGGACTTTTTTCTCCCTACATTTGCTGATGTCTTTTGGGGGGTGGGGTCTGGGCTTGGTCTTTCCTCATTTTGTTCTCATGACTGTTTTTCTATAGTGTCTTTTTGACAGGGTCTCTGAAAAGTACTGTGCAAATTAAATTAAATTGTATCTGTTCAATGATGTATGGCCAAGGAAGGGAGCCATACCCTAAAATTAGGAAGGTGAGCATATTTCACACAGACACAAAATAAAGGTACATGTTATTTCGTAACCACATACACTACAGACTTGGTAGTTACAGAGGCCGGGCTCCTGGCTTAAATTCTATCAGTTTCTAAACTACAGCAGGAGTTTCAAAGCCTTTTGGTGAATTTTCAAAAAGATGTCAAAAAACGAAGTGTCAAAATGGAGGCTGGAACGCTGAGAGGCGGAGCGTCTGGTGTTGCGTGGAGAATCTGTGCTGTGGCTTCGGGACAATGAGGGCTCTGTTAGCGTTTGTAGCGGTGCGCGGGGGCAGCGGTTCCTCATTTTACAGTGAAATGAGGACCCCGCGGTGGTGCGCTGGCCATCGGGACAGTGTGGGCGGGGCGGGGTTCCGGGACAGACTCTGTCCGAGTGACAAACCCCCTCGCGTTCCCCTCTCATTTCACTGCCAAATAATTTTGCTCGCAGGCAAATCAGGCGGGGGCCAGGTGGGGGGGGTGGACTCACGGGCGTCCTCCGTTCTTTTTATTATTGGTCTCGCTGTAGCCTTTGATCTTTCCGAGGCACGTAACTGCGTTTCCATGGATGCGGGTTTTGTTTGTTTCGTCGTGGCTGCCCGAGTCAAACCGCCCGATTGGTCAGCACTGAAGCCAGACTTGTGCCCCTCCCCGTCCCCATGACCCTCAGTTTGGGAAGCGCTGTCCCGGGACCTTTGAGACAGTTTTCTGCTGTGAGGCAGAAGGGAATTGTGGGTTATCGGGTGGGTCGCCATGGACACCCGGGGTGCTGACACTTCTGAATGGCAGTTAGGCCCGGGCCACATGAGAATGGTTGCCGTGGCGGCGTCTCCATGTCGATATCAAAGATGTCTCCATGCGAGGGGGGCGGGGCCTCTGAGACTGGGACTGAGACTGGGAATGGGGGGTGGGGGGGGTGGGGTGGAATGATGGGGGCAAGGAGGAAGGGGAAGTTAATTTGTTTACTTACGCACAGGGGACGCACAGAGGAAGTAGAGGTGCAGGACAGAAGCTAAATTTACTGCACAATCCAGGACGGCAGTTTCCTCCTCCTGCCAGTTTTCATACTGTGAACTCCTGAACATGAACAGCCACAGCTGCTAAAACATCCACGGCTGAATTAAACTTCAGCTGCTTTTACCCCAAACACCCCCCTCCGCCCCGGTCGCCTCTGTCCATGTCCTACACCTCGGCAGAACTGAGCGTGCTCTTTTCATAAGGAGGTAACAACACACACTGCCCAACAGGAAGTCTTTAAGGGGGCAGGACCAAGAGGACATTAAAATGACTGAGTCTGCCGCCATCTCGACACTCTTTAAACATCTTGCTGGAATCTTTTCAACCGGTTAAGACAGATGTTGCAGCCGTAGAGATTTTCTTTAGTATTGAGTTCCCAATTTTTTTTCTTTTGTTTGTTTGACTTGCTGACTTCTAGCTAACGACAGATGGGACACTCAGGCTTTGGGGTTTTTAAAAAAAATTTATTTTAAACATCCTGCAGAGTTTACACTTGCAGAGTACGGTAATCTGGAAAATTAGGTCACTGCTTTCACAATCTCGCATGACACAAAAAAAGCTCCTTCAGAATGCAAGGATTAGTTTATGCTTATTAAAATGACAGTGGTGGTGGGACAATAAGGTCTCCTCCTTACGAAACACCCAGGGTAGTTTAAGACACAAGTTTATTATCAGTTTATATGAAAAAAATGTACATAATTATATGGATATCTTTACAATTATATTTGAGTGTACCACCAATCCCTCCTATACAAAGTGTTATTCAATTCTGATCATAAATAAAGGAGGGGATGAAATTTTATCTGGACAAACGGTATTTGAGCATGGCACACAGAGATGGCTTTTTCCGTTGAGGCCTTTTTTTAGAGTGTGGATGGGCCCCACTACCATCTGCTATTTAATCCAAAAGGCATGGAACGTAAAAATAAAAGAAATCTATTTCAAAAACACAAACTGAAAGTTCAATTTTTGAACCTTTTCAAAAATTAACTTAACATTATCTCTTTGTTTAAGGCGGATGGAATTTACTTTACTGGCTGTTGCGTTGGCATAGCAACTGCTTTGAAAAAGATGGAACCATAGAAATATATTAAGAAGGATGGTGTGTCGATTCAGCAGTAGAAAGAAGACTCGCTGGTAAACCCACTAAAACACAGTATAATGCCCATAATGTGTGCTTGTTCAGAGCCTAACGGTAGATACACAGCATATGAGAGTGTGATTGTGTGTGTGTGTGTTTGCTGGTTGTTTTTTCACCCGCATAACATATTGGAGCAGAAACAGCTTCCTAGTTTACAAAGCAGAGATCATTTTCTCTAACACAGTCTATGAGTACACTTCCTATGCACACTGACTGTGGACAGGCAGTGCACAGGACGCAGTTGTGTAGGTTTCCTTTTGACCCAGATACACCCTAAAATGCAAGCCTGTCAAGAGCCTCAGCTCCAGCTCAAGATGGATGAACATCACAAAGTGAAACTGCAAAGAGCAACAATGACTGGCAACATTTCAGATCAGGAAAAGGTACATCACTTTCATTCTGCAAGGTCACAACATGGTGTCTATTCTCATAAAGTAAACACGGTTATAAAAAAGCCTCTTTATTTCAATGAAATAACTGGATGCAAAAGTCTGAGCTTTTGCGTCACAGGGGCAGAAAAAGAGGCTCTTTATAAAGCTTCACATCTTTCATAAAACTGAACAGTTGGGCTCCCATTATTTGAACGGAACTTTGAAGATTTGTGTGGGCAGTGTTGCCTGAATACAATCCAGTGTTCAGGAGCTGCCTTTTCTGTCCCTGAAAAAGCACACACACACACACACACACACACACACACGTTTCTGGAAGCTCAATGCCCAGGAGTGTCAGAATCTGTCTAGTGAGCTACGGACATGTGGTCCGTCATGTAATATGTCCCTGTATGCCATAAAGTCTACATAACACTGTCATAAGCATGACATAGCACGAGTCATAGCCAGGCATGTAATCATTTTGCAGCATATATTTCAAATCTTTTTTTTATTTTTTTATTTCTTGCATACATTATGACGATAATGTGGCATTTGTCATGAGCTGTAGCATTCTGATATGGTTGGCTGCAACAGGTGTTAAGTCATGCTTATTTATGCCGTATAGGTCCAGTAAAGTTTTACTGATCACTCTCCCCAGCTGATGTAACACAGAAGGTGGAGGATGTAGCACAGAACACAGTGAGGGAGAACTAAAAAGGAGCAGGTTTCAGATGTGAAGAGTTTCCTTATAATGTGGTTCTACAACCCTGGACCAGGTGAGCAGCAGGGCCACCTAGGTATTGTAGTTTTCTAGCACTTAATTGACCAATCAAAGCAACCGATCGCGCATGTTCTTGCGATCGTTATTGGCTGCTGAATGTGATTAGAGAACAAAAAGCCAGCAGAACCCTGTGGTTCTCCTGGACCGGGGCTGTGTAAGGCAGAGGCACCACAGCAGTCCTCCACATCTGGGCTTCAGGCCAAGGGGGGGGGACGCCCTCTTCCCCAGACTGCGGGAACCCCACGTCTATATGACACATGGGTCTGGGCCGATACACAAACACACGGGCCTCTCCAGCGCTCTGCTGCGGCCCGTGAGCTGGGCCCGTTTGACTAAGGCCACCCTGAGGGCCACATACTGATCTGGGATCAGTCTGGCCTTCTGGCTCACAGTGGACACGGTCAGGCCAAGGTCGGGGGAAACCTGGTCCAAGGTCAACAGTCGGCGGATCTCCTCTGAAGCGGGGCCCAAACACAGCATGAGCCGGGCCCTGAAAGAACTGTGCTCTCTATTTTTAAAACACATACGTAATTTAATTACATTGCTAAAAATATGTCTCATTTTTATTTAAAAAAAAAAAAAACAATCATTATTGCAGTGACAGTCTCTCAGTGTTAGCACGTCAGTGCCTCAGTCTCTCTCTCTCTCTCGCTCTTTCTCTCCTGTAAAAAAGCAGTTTCTTGGATGGAGAGAGACCAACAAACAGAGGAGATGAACCATTCTCCCTTAATCTGTCTCCTGCTCTCTTTTGGCACGCAGCAATCAGATTCAACAAATCACAAAATCACTCTTTAAAAAAGAAAAAGAAAAAGCAGTTCAACTTCAGAGTCATAAGAGAGAGATGTACCATCCCCCCTTCACCCCTCCCCCCTCTTCTCCCTCACCCCCTCTCTCTCTCTTTCTCTCTCTCACTTTCTCCTACTCCTTCCCCTCTCTCTCTCTCTCTCCTCTCCTCCCTCTCTCCTCTCTCTCTCCCCTCTCCCTCCTCTCTCTCCTCCCCTCTTCTCTCCCTTTCTCTCTCCTCCTCCTCTCTCTCTCCTCTTCCTCTCTCCCTTTCCCCTCTCTCTCCTCTTCCCCCTCTCTCTCTCTCCCCTCTCTCTCTCTCCCCCTCTCTCCTCTCTCTCTCCCCCTCTCTCTCTCTCTCTCTCTCTCCCCCACTCTCCCCCTCTCTCCCTCTCTCTCCCCCCTCTCTCTCTCCCTCTCTCTCCCTCTCTCATTCTCTCTCCCCCTCTCTCTCTCTCTATAGGAGCACACAGGTCTTTTTGCCAGAGGCGGGGGCCTGGGGGTTGAGGAAGGCCCTCATGGCTTCTGCGAACACCTCCTTGACCCCCTCCTGGTTGAGGGCGGAGCACTCCAGGTACTTGAGGGCGTGGATCTGCCTCGCCAGCGCCGCCCCCTGCTGCTGGGTGACGGCGGTCTGGTTCTGCTCCTTCAGCTTCTTCAGCACCTCCGGGTCGGCCCGCAGGTCCTTCTTGGTGCCCACCAGCAGGATGGGCACGCTGGGGCAGTGGTGGGTCACCTCCGGGTGCCACTTGTGCTTGACGTTCTCGTAGGAGGGCGGGCTGGCCACGGAGAAGCAGATGATGAAGACGTTGGTCTGCGGGTAGGACAGCGTGCGCAGGCGATCGTACTCCTCCTGGCCCGCCGTGTCCCACAGGTTCAGGCTGACCACGCGGTTGTCCACGGTCACCTGGACACGCAACACATTTTCACGCTACGTTACTTACACTACATGCTATAAAGCCTACATAACACTGCCATAAGGATGACATAGTGCGTCATTTCCAGCCATTGCAGTGTGGCACAGCTAATAACAAATATTGTCAACACCGTCAATGTCATCACACTGGGTTGATCTTGTTGTCGTCATGGTTACCTGGGCGCTGTAGTTGTCGAAGACGGTTGGGATGTACTCTTTGGGGAAGGCGTTGGTGGTGTAGGAGATCAGGAGGCAGGTCTTCCCCACAGCGCCGTCCCCCACCACCACACACTTAATGCTCTGCATTCCGTTTGGCCCAGAGCCTCAGCATGCTGGAACACAACACAAACTCAGCATTCTGATTGGACTAGAGCCTCAGCATGCTAGAACACAACGCAAACACAGCCGTCTGATTGGTCCAGAGCCTCAGCTTGCTCAAACACAACGCAAACTCAGCATCCTGATTGGTCCAGAGCCTCAGAATGCTGAAACACAAAATAGCATGTAAGCGTTGTCCTGAGACCAGACACTGTGCGCCAGACATCAGACATCAGATCAGCTCACCACACATCAGCTTGAGGTGGAGACGGAGAGAACAATTTTTTGTTGTTTGCTAACAGTAAAGTCTTTGGGTGTTAACTCCGCTCCAGGTCTTTATTTTTATTTGTCTTTCTTTAGAGGTTTATTGTGGATGTACGTGGATGTGTACTGGACTTTTATCTCAGTTCCTGGTTCATTTGCATCGCTGCTTTAGTGATCCTGCATGCGTTTGATACTCTGGCAATGTCATTAGCCTGGTCTGGCACTACTGGTGAATAAGCATACGCTCTGTTACACCATGAGTCTCTCTCTGCAAGATTAATTTGGCTAAATCTGCTGAATTCATGTAAAAGCGATGCAAATGAGTTTAAATAGGAGTCCACACTGAATAAAAGGTACTCTTGTCAGTGTAGAAATGTACTTAGTAAAGATTTACATGGGGTAGTTTTGCTGCATAACTCTAAACATAAGGGATACGCCCATGTCTGCTCTGCAACAACATCACCACGGCAACAGGGCTTGCAGCGGGACTGAGCCGAACTGACAGGGAGGGGTTTCACACCCCGCAGAACGCAATGCTAAGGGTGGCACACGAAGCAAAGAGCAAGACAGCAGATCGCTAACCAGACTACTGGTCTGTGCTGAAACGCTTATCAGCCTATCTCTGCACAGAGAAATCATGTCTCCCTCAGCTGGTTCTTTGGGGGGGTTGAGGTGGGGGGTTCAGTCAATAGGAACGCCCTGTACCATCCATCTCAAATCCAGGGGCTTCTGTACAATGCTACTGGCAAATTACATTTTAAATGCACAGAGCTAGGACATCAGCTGTACTGTGTACACTTGTGCCAGCAAGTCCCAGCCACAAACAAGAACTTGCCAGAACCCATTCTTACATTAATATGGTGGTTTCCTTCTCTGTTCACTGCAAGTGACTGGGTTTTATTGTGAGAGAAACAGGAGCGAAAAACCAAGTGACACCCTCCCAGTGGGTGCGTGACCCCTCCCAAAAGCAAAGAGGAATAAAAAGGCCTCACACAAAGGAAACAATAGAGTTCAAAACTTCCGGTAGGCTGACAGAAAACGAGATTCTCAGTCCTCTTCCTGATTCACTGAAGCGCTTGTGAAACCACGGCCACTCGTTCACTTTGATTTCAGCAAAAATGTGAACTGCTGCCCTCTGGGACTGGAGTTAAACCTGCAGACACTGCACCCCCCTCCAGGACTGGAGTTAAACCTGCAGACACTGCACCCCCCTCCAGGACTGGAGTTAAACCTGCAGACACTGCACCCCCCTCCAGGACTGGAGTTAAACCTGCAACCCTCTGGGACTGGAGTTAAACCTGCAACCCTCTGGGACTGGAGTTAAACCTGCAGACACTGCACCCCCCTCCAGGACTGGAGTTAAACCTGCAGACACTGCAGCCCCCTCCAGGACTGGAGTTAAACCTGCAGACACTGCACCCCCCTTCAGGACTGGAGTTAAACCTGCAACCCTCCAGGACTGGAGTTAAACCTGCAGACACTGCACCCCCCTCCAGGACTGGAGTTAAACCTGCAGACACTGCACCCCCCTCCAGGACTGGAGTTAAATCTGCAACCCTCCAGGACTGGAGTTTGAGACCCCTGCTCTATGCGGTTCGCTGTATAAATGTCAACTGAAGAACCAATTTTCAGTATTAGAGAGATTACAGGATTATTACCTCTTACACAACTGAGGCAACACTTCCGTGTTTGATACAAGGGCCTCAAACTCAACATGCTAGAAAGCCTCAATGGCAGCAGGTTTCCGTGGTTTCCTTCGGGTCAGCTGCACATGTAGGCCTTGTGTGGACTCTTTAGCCAATCAGTGACTTCAGTTAAGCGGTTGTGGGCAAGTGCAGAAACCTCCCAAACCCAGCAGATACTGTGGCCCTGCAGGACTGAGAGTCAGACACATGCACCTATTTTAATGCCTATCCAGACCGTTCTCTGAGCACAGGCTCAGGGGTATGATGAGTTTTAAAGTCAATAAATTTATTATGTATATAGCCAGCAAATTAAAAAAAAAAAAACATTTATTTTATCCCACCTACACTGCGGTGTGTGTGTGTGTGTGTGTGTGTGTATGTGTGCATGTATGTGTGCGTGTGTTTGTGAGAGTGACAGTAGGAGTGAGAGAGAGAAACAGATGAGGGAGAGGGTTACTGCAAGACTTATCGCAGTTAATCTTGTTGTGTATTGTTTACTGATTATTCATCTGTTAATGATTAAACATGCTTCTGCTTTGCCTTGGAAATACACAAATACACAAATGTGATGTATTTCCTGCCAATAAAGCATCTTGAATTTGCAACAGAGAGAGAGAAAGAGAGAGAGAGAGTGAGAAAGCAAGACAGAGAAACAGGATGCCAAGAAGCTAGAAGTATCACGGTTTCTATTCATAATTGGATTAATTATTAGAATTAATGAGCACAGGTGACTATGTGCAGGAGATAGGCCACTTAACATTTACCCATTTAATCAAATGGCTCAATCAAGCCCATATGGAAGAAAAAAAACAGAAACGTCTCACACTCCACAAACTGAGTTTTTACATTTAGTGTTGGAGACCCACAGTGCTGGTGTTCATTCCAGCAGTCTGTATGGAGTGAGTCACAAGTCGAAGACTAACCTGGACTTCCCAGCTCAGCACAAACCAGCTGTGAGCCCCTCGTGGAAGAAAAAAAAGAGACAACTGAAAGTGTGCTTGTTTTAACAGCAGCAAAGGTCTGTAGTGACTGGTGTTCGGGTTGGAACAAGCCGAACACCAGTCACTGATTGACAGTCACTGATTGACAGGTCTTTGAAGCTCTACCCAAAGAGGGACGTTCCACAGGAGGGCATTTCAAAACTGAGAGAAAGCTCTTCAGAACACCCATTATGTCAAAATACAGAGGTTGTTGCATGGATAACATTCCACGCAAGTAAATAAATGCATAAAAGGTACTGTATAGAGAAAAATGTATTTATTTATTTATTTATTTATCTAGTGTCTTCTATTGACTTACAACAATGATTTACGACAATGGCCATTACCGTACGGCAACACAATATATAAACAATGACCACTGGTTCAGCAGCGTGCCAGAGCAGGCAGCTAGCAGTTATTTTCACGATTCTGCCCTGATGTCCTTGAAACGTTATTATGTCATTTAATGTCAACGTCTCTCGGGGACAGCCCAGAGTCTTCATGACTGTCGGTACGTGCAACACAGGTGTGCGTCAGCTACGCGTCAAAATCATGTAATGACTCCTGTCTGAGTAACACTGTGATGGAGACAAAATAACGCCCAGCATCGTCCCAACTGTCGTTGCGCTATAGTCACGCAAACCACCAGCAAAGCTGCAGCGTGACACCGTCACTAGCGGCAGCGGCGCTCCCCCGCGTAGCGGTATTACTAATACTCGCGACATTTGTCAGCCGCTGTTTCAGCGCGCAATCAGCGTTCGCTTTACCTTGCCGCCTACCTGAAGCAGCAATCAGCCGCAGCCCACACCCACCCCCCCCACCCCCACCCCCTCCGGCCGCTCAACTTTTAAAACTGACAGATTAAAAATAAAAAAACGAAGAGAGAAAATCATCGTCAATAAGCCAAATCAGATTTATTCCTTGTCATTGGCGTCATGAAAGTAGAAAAGATCGAACACATACTACAACCAAATTTCAATTTAAAAAATCATCTGTAGAGATGGTAAATTCGATGAGCCGAGAGCCGAAATTCTGTTATAGTCACTTTAGACAAATGCAAGAACAATTCTGTCATACTGGAAAATATGTTTTCTTACTTAAAAGAAAATGACAGCGGCAACCAGCAGGACATGGCACTAGATGGGTGGAACTTTTTTTAAAAAAAATTAATCGTTAGAAACAAACAAAAAAAAAGCCTTACTGGAATTCCCTTTGAACAGAACAATACAATGTCATGTAGAAAAACCTATCGCTCAACTGCGACAGGACAAGAACATCTGCCTGAGGAATTCGAAGGCCAAGTTGCATTTTTAATGCGTTTTCGGAATACCGAAGAAGAATGAACTGCATTTCTCAAACTCACCACGGACAGCTACAGAACTGACAAGTATCCGCACCAGGTTTCCCTTGGTGAGTAAAAGGCAATTCAACATCTCATCAGTAAAGCCACAAAAAAAAGGAAACTCACCAAACACCGGCCAACTCTTCTCTAATCGGATCATGAGCGATGTAGAAGAGTATAGGTACAGTGTATCTCGTCTGGGATGCCTCGTACCAGTCAAACTGGGAGCAGCACTTGAAAGGAAGTGAACACAATTCTTACAGAGGAAGTCCCGACACAGAAAGACGATATGAGGAAGTTTGCATGCAACGTTATGAATACAGATACGACTGCTGACACAAAACATTGTAATGTGTAGAACTGCACAGAAATGTTTGTTTGTTTTTTTTTTTTTTTAATCATGACAGACACGTGCTAAATTGTCCATCATTTTATGGGTTTCGGTTTTAGTTCAAATTGAATTCTGTTTTGTTTTAAGTAGCCTATTTAAAAGCCACATCCATTCCAGTACAGATGAAATTGCACTCTTAGTTTTCTCATAGTCTTATTGCATTGTACCGTTTAACTGCAATAATTTGCCTGTTGTACCAGCGACATTTGTGTTTAATAAGTGAACTAAGTTTACCCACAACATACAACAATAAGAAATAATATACAGTGCTCCCAACATGTATGGGCGTGCTCTCTGTGAAATGCTTATCATACCGAAAAAGAAAATGATAAATAAGACTGCTTACCTGTACCTATGAATACCATAAGCTCATATCCATGCTTGAGATAGTTATATACAATATACATACAATATTATGGTTTGCCAATATTGTAGTGGAAAGTTTTAAGTCCTTTAATCCCATTACTGTCCAATGCGTAAAATGTCAGATTTTATGCTCATAAAAGCGGTTTTACCTCGCTTCTTCTTCTTTGGTACAGAATTGTGTCTAACGCGATGGTTCTGCGGGCTTCACGGCTGGTGATGCGGCCGGACACACCGCTCCGCCCTTTGTTCTCTCGGGAAGACGTAGGCTACCCGCCCTCCATCTGGAATCACGTCCGATCTTGAAAAAATAACTTTTTACTTTTGACGGGGACTGGCGCGTCAAATTATTAAGTCAGACCTTCCTAGTTTTTTTCTCAGCAATACCACAGAACAACAAGTAATATCCATGAACTTTGGTGAACAGTTTACTGGCAATATAAAAACACGGAATCCGGCCTTTTAGAAAACTTAGAAGGGGTATTGATTTAAAATAGTCATATTTTAATCAACCCAAGTGAACTCTCTTTACAAATCACATTTAAAAAAATATAATAATAGCATGGTTATGTCACTTTAGATAATTTACTGAAGCCATCATTGTAATATGTCACTGCATTCCGCACGTGGAGCATTACGCATTCTGCGTTCTAAATTGCATATTGGCTACAACAACGAGTAGCCCCAACAAAATATTTTCGTGACGTAAAACTTAAATGGGGAAAAAAACAGCGCGCTGCAATGTCGCTCCGAAAGATGGCATACTTGAGCTTCCTACGAGGTTTTTCAGTGTGGCGAATTACTCGGGAAACAATAGGCTAGCCTCCGTTCCAGTAGACGGCGTTGCAAAGAAATAGTGTTGCGAAAGCATCGCGTGTACGAACAGGCAGAGAGCCTCCGAGATCCGAGTCTGCGTCGGCAGCAGAGCCCCTGCTGGAGCCGTGGAAGTAGAATCGCGAAGGCTGTCTGTATTAAAGACGCATTTCATTGCAGCAACGCGGTAGTAAAAGTCTGAACCCCAGGGGTTGTACTTAATAGCAAGCACTTGGACTTGGCGTCTGCCTGGGCATTCCGATACTATACGGTGCATTTCATGCGCAGAAGTGCGGAATTGGACGGGTGCCTAGCTGCGCGATATGATATGATTCAGTCGCCGATGGGAGGTATTGTTGAAGTAAGGCGAGCAGCCCTTGTCATCCAGCGTATCGGTGTGGGCGTGTGAAGGCAGCGTGGTCGGTAATCACCGCATCCCGCACATAATCCGTTTTCTGATGGGGCACAGACGGGGCTCCCCGGGGAGTCGGGCCGAACTAAAGACCCGTTTCTAATCGCGATTTTTGCGATACAAGAACCAGAAGCGCACCAAATGCCAAACAGTCTGAAAGGTAAATATATATGTATCATTTTTTGCATTTTCACAAAGCTGAATCGTATGAACTGAGTTTACTGACTGAATGAAAGAAGAAAAAAAATGACACGCCGATACGTAATTTTCAAGATTTGGAAGGATCTCCCCTCTTTTGGATACTTGGCACATGCCCGGCTTCTACATTCGATGCGCGGTTTTTTACATTTTCTTGTGCATTATTGTTAATCGTTTTAAGTTTCGCGGAAAATGTAAAAGGCGAAACCTGTAGAACTGTCGAAGGTGTGAAACGCAATGGCGATTTTGACTATTACGCACTACTGCGCACTACCCCACATTTCCAATCAACGGCCTCCACATGTTTGTTTGGAACATTTTGTTTATTTTTCGCCGGCTTGATGACACAATATAACAGAGTAATGGATAACAACTAACACAGAATGTTAAAACGTAGCGATGTGTCGTTGTATGCGTTCCCCTCTCACGTAACGAGAGCTTCTCACAGCCTACTGCCAGCTTCCTCGTTCAGCCTGTATTTGTGTGCATGTTTGCCATGCATAATGTAAACTTAGTAGCCTACCTTTGTAAGAAAATGCATAACCAAAACTCGGACACGAGAACAGCATTTTTTGTCACCGAGCCAACGGCGAGACGTTCATTGTTGTCTACATCATTGTTTTGGCTTCGGCCTGATTAAAGAAATACTTAAAGATATGGGTTCTGAATACATTTCCTCTTATCTGTCATCACCGCCTCTTATTGATACGTTTTAGATTTTTCGTTGATTTGAGTTGGAGAGTAAAGACATGGCACCGTCTCTGCTCGTTGCCTAACCCGTCACGTGCGCACGTTTTGAAATCGCTCTGGATAAGACTGTCTGACATGTGAACTATGATGCCAGATTAGGTCCAAGGTGTATTTCCAAGTTATGAGCGAGAAGAGGGTGTTGGGCCAAGTACGCGGGCTATCTTGTTTGCTTATTTGGCGAATTATTATTATTGTTGTTTTTCCTCTTACCGAAGTACACTATGGATTTCGACAAACTGGCGACGTTGTGGATTCTGTGTCTGTGCCTCGCGGGGAAGTGTCTCGCGGACAAGCCGGGTCAAGTGCACGCGGACCAGCAGCATGTTGATGAAGGCCTGTCAGGTAAGGAATAATAACGGTTTGACAGTATGAATTCTTGCGGTTAAGGTGCAACATCACCAAGGGATATTGCCACGAATAAGATTCAGAAATAATCCCCCCTCCTGTTATTTTCTACAAATTGTTTTAAGATATAATTTGTATCACTAATGACGTAGTGGTGTGCTTAAGCACTTTGAATGGGACGAGGTAGTCTATTTCAAAGATGGGGGGATTGAAAAATAAAATCACATAATCACCAAAGCCTATAACTGTCAAATGCTTCAGCATGACAACCCTGTGATCCCCTGGCCTCATTTAACACTCATTTAAACACTTTAGGAGTTGCTGTAATGTTTTTAGAGTGTATGTAACACCAGCAATTGTTCTGTGTGCATTTGTGGCAAGCACTGGAACAATCTGGAGTCCCTGATTACACACCTCCATAGAGGGCACAGAGGGTTGTCCTCTTATATAAATTTACTGATATATCACTGTGTATATCTTGAAAAGATGCACCAAGTACCCAGATCACTCTAACAAGGGCGTCTATTAAATGCGTTCAGTGCTCAAACCACCGCTGTCCCTTAGATTTAACCACCACAGGTACAATTTAAACTCTCCAAACACCCACTTTCGAATGATCCATAACATTAACCACACATTATAAATATCTAAGCTTAACGGGAACCAGAATGGAGCAGGCTAACAGACTGTCCTGGAATATGCGCCTGGTAAAAAATACCTTTAATTTAAGAGTATCCTTTAAGCCTTTTAGTTAATTCTGTTATTTTATTTGTGGAACACCAAGTTGTGTCTGTGTGTGTGTGTGTGTGTGTGTGTGCGTGCAGTGAGTGTGTGTGTGTGTGTGTGTATGTGTGTGCAGTGAGCGTGTGTGTGTGTGTATCTGTGTGTGTGTGTGTGTGTGTGTGTGTATGTATGTATGTGCCTACATGTGTATGTATGTGTATCTCTCTCGATATATGTGTGTATGTATGTGCCTACACCTGTGTGTGTGTGCGTCTGTGTGTGTCTGTGCTTTCTATTGCAACTGTGGTCATAGAAACTTAAAATGCACATTGATTTGTGTGGGTAAGAACAGAGGTTTGTGCCTTCCTGTTCATCGCGTGGTGACACAGACAGACGGGGGCCATTTTCTGAACCCATAACTATACGCAGGAGGGCTTTTTTCTCTTAGGTGTGCAGCCACAGTGCTTCTCTATGTAGGCCATGGAAGACTGGTCGGCTCGTCTGCGTGGTTCAAACAATGGGCTGCGGAAAAGACACTGAGCTGTTTCCCAGAGCAGGCCCGAGTGTGTGTGTGTGTAGTGAGTGTGTGTGTGTGTGTGTGTGTGTGTGTGTGTGTGTGCTTATATCTCTATGTATCTGTCTGTGTGTCTATGTGCCTAAATATGTGTGTGTGTGTGTGTTTATGTATGTGCGTATGTGTATCTCTCTACATGTGTGTGTATGTATGTGCCTACACTTGTGTGTGTGTGTGTGTGCGCGCGCGCGTTTGTGTGTAGTGAAACATCAGCTTACTCAGATGATATTTATAACAGTGGTTTTAGAGAACTCTCCCCCGGCTCTCATACACAGTCCTAAACTCTTCCAAATGACTGTGCTTCAGCACCTGGGCGTTCGGGAGCTACGCGGCCGTCCAGATTTGAGTTTGAGGAAGCTTAACGGTTGTCCGACGACTTTGGGGAGGAGGGCCATCTAGCTTCATAACGGCCTGCCGTTCAGACAGCTGCGACCCTTTATAAGCACGGCTGGAGAGGCAGCTGGACAGTGACCAGATATGACCTTTTGTTTTGAGGTGTGGACGTCAGCTGCCATTTGAGGTTAAATAACCCTTCAAGCCGACTGTGACATTCCTGCAGATTTCTGAAAGTTTGACTCGTTTTGAGAAACGCCTCTTTTCAACAATGTTCGGGACGAAAGGTTTCTTTTGTACGGTTGCAGGTTTTCGTTATTAACTGGACGCTTCCTTGAAAGTTGGCGGAGGGCCACACTTGGGTTTAAAAATACTGCCCGGCATGTGTGGAGTTAAAGTGTTTGGAGTGCGTGTACGCATTTGACCCAGGTCTGCTGGTTCAGGGGCAGTTCTGTTCTGGGGGAAGGGGACGGGCTGTGGCCTTGGCGGGGGGGGGGGGAGGGGGGCTCTGGCCAACAGCTTGGCCTCAGGAACCCCCACCTCTTCCCCCCTCAGCCAGATTTGCCGGGTTTATGTAAATTCATTATGTTCACATTATTTGTTAAGTGCTTTTTTATGAATGCACAAAGCGCCTCACTGATGTCTTTAAAGACACAGTATGGGTTTCTTGTGCTCAGTTGTTTAGCAGCTCTGCTTTTGTCTGGACATGGAGAACTGCAAGTCGTGAATAAAGCCACTGTATCGAGTGCATCTGTAGGATCAGTGATGTCATGCATCCTGGAGCCCCTGAGGGTTTCCTCTGGCTCTGGTTGCTCTCCATGCTCAGGCCCATCTCTTTGCTCAGGCCATCTCTATGCCCAGGCCATGTCCATACCCAGGCCATGTCCATGCTCAGGCCATCTCCATACCCAGGCCATCTCCATGCTCAGGCCCTCTCCATACCCAGGCCATCTCCATGCTCAGGCCCTCTCCATACCCAGGCCACCTCCATGCTCAGGCCCTCTCCATGTGCAGGCCAGCTCCATGCTCAGGCCCTCTCCATGCCCAGGCCATCTCCATGCTCAGGTCTTTTTCTGTGTCTCATTTGCATTGCCATTTGTACATGGTCTCCCCAGCGAGCGTGATTCAAATCCAGATTTGTTTCCGTGTGCAGCAGGGCTGCACGACAAGGGCCGATCTGTTTGGGGATTTCCTGCCAGCCTTCGCTCGATTACTCGACGGGCCCCAGTCATTTATTTGAGCTGACGCTTTCGAGCCAGAGGCCGCAGCAGCCGACTGTCTGCAGCTCACTAACGTATGAAAGTCACGGGTCTGGCGAGGATGGAGTCAGCGAGTCCTGGTGCAGCGTCTGGGTGCTGATGGTGGTCTTTTCTGTGTGGAGGTTTTAAAGCAGTTTCCCAAGAGACGCGAATCCCTGTTACGCCGGCGGTGCTGCAACACGGCCTTCCTCTGAGGGCGGAAAGCTTCGAACGAATGTTTCCCAACGCCGTGTTCTGAAAGTCTCTCGCCCTTTCTCCCCCCACTGATTCCAGGCGTGCGTACAGCGAGGCAGACGGTAGCTAAAGCTCGCTCGCGTTAGCCAAATCCGCACCCTCCTCCTTGTTTTCCTCCCGTGTCCGTCCGGGCTAACTAGGCGTCCTCTGCGATCGAAATAGTAACTTTTCAGTTGGAAACCGCTACGGCGGTAACTGTCGCGAGGGAACACGGTTCTGCGCGAGAGGTCCCCCGAACGCGAGCGTCGTTCGTCCAATCAGAGAGCGGCGCCGGGGTTTCGCCCCGCCCCCCCGCGGGGTAATTGTGTTATCGCTGCGGAGAGGGGCTGAAGCGGCCGGCTAATCCATCCTCAGACAGCTGCCCCCCCCGCCCCCCCGACTGTGGTCCACTGAGCCTGAGGCCTGCGGCAGCTCCGGCTCTCCAATGCAGGGAAATAAGCTCATCACAGGTTCCCATTTATGGAAATCCCCTCTTTTCGTGCGTGTGTGTGTGTGTGTGTGTGAGTGAGCTGGGTGCTGCGATAGAGCTCAGCTCTGGGAGCACTGACTGGTTTAATGCGCTGCAGAACTGTTCCAGTCCTCACAAACCACAAACACTCACAAACACACACACACACACAGATGCACACACACACACACACACACACGATGCACACACAACACACACACACACACACACACAGGACACAAACACAACACACACATACACACGCACACACAGATGCACACACACACACACACACACACACAGACACATGTATGTACTATCATACAGCACACATACACACACACACTTATAAACACACACACACACACTCACACACTGTAAGTCACAGTCACTCACTCACACACACACACACACACAGGTACACATGTATGTACTGACATACAGCACACCCACACACACACACACAGATGTAAAAATAGAAGCTAGATTTGACTCACCTAGCGACTGTGTATTTGCGGTGCTGACGGATGGGGGTGGGGGGGCGGTGGGGGGTGGGGGTTGGGGGTTGGAGGGGGGGGCGCTGTCCGGCGCCCCGCGCTAACGCTAACAGCCTCTGACCGCATCGTTGCGCTCCGGCGAATCTCTCACCTGCTCGCCCGCTCGCCCGCGTCCGTTTCCTCTCTCTCTCTGTTTCCGTCTATTTTAGGTTATCTTTGTCTTTCTGCTTCTTCCTGTCGTTCTTTTTTTTTCTCCCTCCCTGTCACTCACACTCACTCACTCTCTCACATTCAGATCTTCTCCTTGTCAAATTCTGACTGAAAAGGAAAGCAAGTGATGTTGTTTATATGCTAGTACTGTGTAAACGATAAACCTTAAAAGTTGATGAGGAGCCTTGTTATTCTTTTACTCTGATGAATCTTCTCCTTCCCAAATTCTGCCTCAAGAAAAATTTAATAATTAGGACACTAGATATTTTTTTCTCACAAAGTTATTCATGCATCAGTGCAGAGGAAATGTATATACTGCTAATTGCATCTCATAGGATTGGAATGTGTTCATTCAGACAGGGAATAAGGGATGACTTTGGAGGACTTGCAGTGCAAAATTTCTAATTTTGAGTAGCACACTTAAGCCAGGATATTGCTTGTTTACTGGACATTCAGCAACATTTGTGGTTTTTTACGCAAACATAACCATATTATTAGAACCCTAAATAAAGTTACCGGGACGATATGACATTGACGTCAATGAAACAAAAATGGTGAAAACCATGAGAAGGACGTAAGGCACTGACACAATTTGTAAATGTTTGTCGTGACTACGTTTGAGCTGTTGTCCTCGGAGGCCTTTAAAGTAAATATTTGTTTAAGAGTTTGGCAAAGCAGGGTAAGGGTGACTGCTTGTAAATTTGCCTTTTATATTTCAGCAGAGATGCTTGTCCTGACCGACTTGCACGGCATTCATTCTGTACTTACAGTCACCTTTTACAACTGAAGAATTTACTGAAGAGATTGAGTACCTGTGTTCAAGAGCATATCTGTGGGTGTTTGAGTTTTTTGCTGGGTTTTGGTAAACTTTGGGAGCTGTGTCAGACTTTTAGAGACTGTGCTGAGTTTTGGAAAACTTTTGAGGGCTGTGTCAGACTCTTCGAGACTGTGCTGAGTTTTGGTAAACTTTGGGAGCTGTGTCAGACTCTTAGAGACTGTGCTGAGTTTTGGTAAACTTTGGGAGCTGTGTCAGACTCTTAGAGATTTTTGCTGGGACTTTGTGCTGAATCACCTTGCTCTTTCCCGCCCTTGCACGGGTCTAGGTGTTGGACAGGACTGTAAATATTTGGGTGGAGCTGGATAGGTCTCCTATTCTTCCCCAATATCAGATTTCAGCCTTGTTATGACTGTAAGGGAACAGCAGTCAGACGAGGAAGAGATGGACTCACACCTACTGAACAAACGGACAGGACCCAGAGTACAGACTCGCTCTCTCTCTCTCTCTCTCTGTCTCTGTCTCTGTCTCTGTCTCTGTCTCTGTCTCTGTCTCTGTCTCTGTCTCTGTCGTTGTCTCTGTCTCTCTCTCTCTCTCTGTCTCTGTCTCTCCGTATTACAACTGCTTTATCGGCACGATAAATAAATAAATCTTACATTGTCAAAGCTGAGCTGCATTAAGAGACACAGCGCAGTTAGGAAGGAGGATATCCGTTCTGAACTAATTTATTCAATAAAATAGCAGTAATTAAATAATAGTGCAGTGGAAAGGGAATAAATATGAATTCCGGGTTCTTGTAGTTAGTCACCGTGCCTCAGCTTGTGGCATGAAGTACATCTGGATGCTACTCTCTATGTACTTTATCCCTCATTCTCCCCTTCCTGCTCTCCCTCTCTTTCCCTCTCTCTCATTCTGTCTCGTTCTTGTGGTCATTCTCCATCTCCCTATCGGACTTTCACAGAGCTCCCCTGTCGTCACAGCAACATCGTCCCACCACACTGCTGTCACAGCTGTGATGTCATAGCTGTGATGTCACAATGGCGTGCATTGTAGCTTGCCTGTCGTCTGCACCATAGCACTGCACAGTGTGTAGGTTTTTTTTAATGAAGTTCGAGCCCGGGCCTGGAGTCAGTTATAGTGATGGATGCATGGGCTCACCCATCCGATGGGCTGTGTTACAGAGTTACTGCTGAGCCGTGCATCCTGTAGGGTGTAAAACAACGCCTCTCTCTCTCTCTCTCTCTCTCTCTCTCTCTCTCTCTCTCTTGCTCTCTCTCTCTCTCTCTCTCTCTCTCTCTTGCTCTCTGTCTCGCTCTCTCGCTCTCTCTCTCTCTCTCTCTCTCTCTCTCGCTCTCTTGGGCATTTGTTTGTTTGGGTTTCTGTGTGGCCTTTTTTGGTGGAAAGATAACGGGCACCCCTGTGACCTGCGGGGTTTTTGTGCTCTTCGTGCCGGGCTGTTTCTGAGATGCTCGCGCTGCTGATAATCGGACCGTCTAAATTAGGGTGGGAATCAAACATGTTCAGCCCCATGTTGGGTATTTTAAAAAAAGATTTATCGTAAAAAAATAAAACAAATAAAAATATAAACAGAAGAACACGGTCACATCTGTATAGCCAATGCGGCAAAGCAGACGTTTATGAAGGATGGCGAGCAGATTTTCCGAGTCGCAGCTGCAGTTCAGTTTGCGGAAGCGGAATATTTATTGGCGTACATTTTAGCAGTAATGCGCGATCTGAGAGCTGGGCTCGTCTGCCGTGTCGCTGTATTTCACCCGCAGGCCGACGTCTCGCGTCTGTGGGAGAGCTCAGGCCATTTTGGGAGGGTAGATCAGCTCAGGGGCGAAGCGTAATACTGTAAATATGGCTGAACAGGGAGCGGCTTTGTGCCTGTGTGTCTGTGTGTCTGTGTGTCTGTGTGTCTGTGTGCCTATGAGGTGTGTGTGTCTCCTGTAGCAGGGGAGTGTGTTTCAGAGGACTACTGAAGGCCTGGCTCCTCTGTCCCCTGCTGTGTGTGTGTGTGTGTGTGTGTGTGTGTGTGTGTGTGTGTGCGCGGTCATGTGTTGTTCTTTGCTGTTGATAAAAGGACATTTATTTAGTCACCACCTCAAACTGTTGCATACACACACCCCCCCAGCCACACCCCTCCTCATCATGCCTCTGCCCCTACTTTTCACCCCCTCCCCCAATTCAGATTGGCCATCATTAGTGGACAATCTAAAAATACCCCTGCATCTGTGCTCCAGCCCCTAGCCTCATCCCTGATCCCCACGCTTCCTGTGAAAAGCACAAACCTTCTCCCGAGCTCCCATATGTGACCCACCACCCCCCCCCCACCCCCTTCAAAAACCAGACAGCTGCCCAGAGCCCCTGCCTATAAATAGTCAGAAGCGGGTTTTTCGCTAGTCCGCTGGGCTATATTTAAGCGCATTTGGTGCCTGGTGCCCTGAACCAGAGGATGTGAATGTCTCAGAGGCTTTCAGGCTCTTTAGCCCAGCTGGGGGTCAGGCGGGAGAGGGGTGTGTCCTTACAGTCACCAGTCCCCCTTGACCTTTGACCTGCGAGGGCAGTAGTCACCGGCTGATGAAAGCCAGGAAGTGTTTACATTTGAGGAAATTAGCGGACACATCCTGACGGTGACAGTCATTTCATTATTGCTTTACGGTCCATTTATGCAGCTGGGTATTTACAAAACCAGTTCAGGTTAAGCACCCTTGCTAATGCCTCTCTTCGGAATCAAACCTGCAACCTCAGTTGCAAACCCAGTATCCTCGCAGTTAAACTGCACTGGCACCCTACCGTGCATAGATCAAAGCAATTGGCCCCATTAGTCGCTGGTTAGCAGTGTATCGACACAGAATCATTGGAAGAGACTGGCATTGTTCTGGATTTTCTAAACTAGGACCTACTCAGTACAATGTGTGCGTGCTTGTATCCATGTGAGTGTGTATGCGCATGCATGTGTGCACGCATGTGTGTACACCTACTACCCTTGTATGTGTGATTCACTGTGATTCACTCCTTCCCTCCCTCTTTCTCCCCCTCCCTCCCTCCCTCCATCCCTCCTCTGCCTCCCCCCCCCTTCAGAGCTGTGTCGGTTCGAGGAGGCGCTCTGCCAGGACGAGAACGCCATGCTCAGCTTCGAGGCCCTCCGCAGCATCCACATGCAGATGGACGACGATGCCAACGGCAACGTGGACGTGTCCGAAACCGACGTGGTGAGGGCGCGGTCGCCGCCTCGCAACCGTACGCATCACAGAGTCACGTGACCTTGTTGCTAGTTTGACAGTTACGCGCACGCTTATTTGAATAAGTAACAATAGCTGGGGTCGTCTTTAAACACTGGCTCCTGCCAGCAACAGCTATCAAACGGCTAAAAGAACAGTTATGGATGCGAGGCTGTGACAGCAGGGTGTTAAACTGACAGTTTAATCAGTTGAATCAGTCGGTCAGATCAGGTTTCCGCTACCTAAATATGAGTCCCTCGTTTGGAACCTGGTGCCTCTGTTCGGCTCTGATTGACCAATCACAGGGCATGTGTCTGGGTTCAGAGCAAGCTGTGCGCCAGTGAGAGCCGTCGGGGTTGGAATACGCAGTCCCAGGTGCAGAGTATGTGAAACTGTGATCCCTGGCAGAGCCAAAATGGCTTCCATTCACTTCCCCTGCACGAATTTGATGAGAGTTGGAGGAGGCGGGAGTGTCGGGGTGCGAAGGGCTGAAGCTGTCTCTGGAGCGGCAGAGTTCCCGGGGAGGGAGACTAAAGTTGGGCAGCCGCCATTTTGACACAATACCCCCCACCCCCCCCACCCCCTTTAGGCCTCACTGGTCTGCTGAGCCGGGCTCAAGGGGGGGGGGGTCCTAAAAACCGAAAATCCTCCGCGGCCTGTCAGATCTGTTTACAGTGCGCTGCAGCGGCCAAACGGTCTAATCTCTCCTAGCTGTCTCCGTTCGCCGTGGCGGCCGCCCCGCTCTGCATGATGGGAACGTTCACCTTGAGTCCAGCCAATGGGGGCGAGGGGTTCGCCCGCTGTTGCCGTGCGGTTTTGGGAGAAACTCGATTAATCTCAGGTTACTGTCGCCGGTCATCAGAGGCCCCTCTCTCAAGGTTATGGTGAAGGTCATTGTGTGTGTGTGTGTGTGTGTGTGTGTGTGTGCGTGCGTAACATGCACACAGAAACAGCTCCTAATGCACGGTAGAGAACTCATTTGGAACAGCAGATGTTTATTACCCATTGATGGGTTACCCATGAAAACAGGAAGTGTTTACCCACAAATACGTGATTAGAATGCTCATAACTGAACATTCTAATGATGATGTCACAATCACTACTGGTAGTTGAAAGCAGTGGAGTTCTAGAACACTGACTTAGAGTAAAAATGAAAAGAAAAAAAAAACATTCCAGAAAACGTCAAGTGGTTAAATAATCTCCCTTTGAGACCCAGTTTACCGTGGCTGAGAATGATGCAAGCTGTGTGTTATTGAGGAAGAGGAAGAGGAAGAGGAGGTGGGCCGGTAGCGGGTGTTTGGCTGCGCTGGTAGCGTCGGCGCTAATTTCCTTTTCTGCGTGCGTGTTGTGTCAGCTGGTGCTCCTCTTCCTCCTTCTGGAAACAGGAAGTGAGTTTTGGGATTTTGCCAGTTCCTTTTGGCTGTCCTTCTGAGGCTTGGGGCCAGGGTCCTGTCCCCCGAGTTTAGGCAGTGTCACCACAGAGCACAGACAGGGAGAGAGAGGGGTGGGGGGGCCGCAGGGAGGGGGAGAGAGAGAGAAAGAGAGAGAGAGAGCTGTGAGTTCCTGTGGGGGTGTGAGTGTGAGGAATCGGAGCCAGGTTGCCTCCTCTGTGGGAACAGCAGGGGCTGAGCTGACAGTGTGAAAACACTGCATCAGTGTTACACACACTCACACACACACACCTCCATGTTGCCCTCTCCCTCAGATGTGATGAATGTATTAGTCGAGCTGTCACGCGGTCATGCAGTCGCGCATGCACGCAGTCACGCATGCAGTCGCGCATGCACGCAGTCACGCAGTCGGGCATGCACGCAGTCACGCAGTCGCGCATGCACGCAGTCACGCATGCAGTCACGCATGCACGCAGTCGCGCAGTCACGCATTCAGTCGCGCATGCACGTGGTCGTGCAGTCACGCAGTCGCACACGCATGTAGTCGCGCATGCATTTCCCAGCATGTGCTGCACATCTGCTTTATGATCTGGCAGAGGCTGGAAAAAGCGGGCGGGGTTTCCTGGCAGCGTTCTGTCTGCTCTCATTGGCCGGTGTCACCAGGTCGTCATGGGAACGGCCGTTTGTCGGCGGACGCGGACGAAGTGCGGCTGACGCGGGAGAGGAGGAGGGAGGAGAGGGGGATGGAAACGTGACGGAGGAGGAGAAGGAGAAAGCGGAGGACGGGAGAGAGGAGGGCTGACGCGCGGTGGTTTCCATGGCAAACGGGGTTCCATGGGAACGCTGGCATCGGCCTTTACTCTGAGCCAGCTGTGACATCATCACAGGAAGCCACGTTGTTTATTTGTGTCACTTGAGCCGTGCTTTTCTCAGAAGAAGAGTTTTAGAAGCATGCGATGTGCAGCTGGCTTTAATGGCTGCTCTGTAGGGATGAACCCGAGGTAGACTGGGAGGTTGGGGTGAGCCTTAACGTCTGCACACAGTTAAATGCTATTGTCACTTTTTTTGTGGTTTGGTAAGTTGGGTGATCACATCAAACTCGCCAAAAGGAATTCTGAAGGAAAAAAAATTGTTGATTGAATCTAGACCAAAATTAAGGACAAATGTTGATCACATTCCAGCTCAAATTATCGACAAACGTTGATTGAATTCCGGCCTAAATTATGGACAAATGTTGATTGAATTCAGGTCATGTATAACTCGGATCTGCATGGTACAGTTAGCGCTCCAAACGCAGTGCATTCGCCCCTCAGTACTGGAAACTGCCCCCCCCCCCACCCCACCCCCACCCCCTCGATGACAGCTCTAATGAGGCCGGAGTATTTCAGGCCCTGATGCATGTTATCAGATTTAAATCTGCGCATATATACACCTCCACGACTGAGCAACCACGCGTATTAGACCCCCCACCACCACCGCCACCCCCGCCTTCCTGTCTGAGAGGGGGCGTGGCTTTCTCTGTTCCTCCTCCCTGCCATTGGA